>NC_056734.1:915629986-915708051 GCF_019279795.1 Protopterus annectens
TGGATTGGATACTGTAAATTGGCCGTAGGTGTGAGTGTGTGTGCGAGTGAGTGGTATGAATGAACTACCATGGCACGGCTAGCCACCCTGTGGTGTAAACCTTGGCTCAACATGATTGTCACTGCTGAAGTGACGCCCCAACCCCATGCGCAAAATGAGAAAAGGGGTTGAGGATAGATGGATGGACACTGAATTTTTATAACTTTTTTTGGAATTAAAAATAATTTTTTACAAAATTGTCCTTTGGTCCATAAGACAACCGTGATGAATCCCAATAGTGCAAAAGGGTAATTCAGTATCCAGTTATCCCTTCAGTTTATGGCCCACATGCTTAAGGTCAGATGAAATATTTTCATACAAACACCTAACATCAGAGTTACACCAAACAAACTGAAACAGTTCCACACTTTGGTCGAGGTAATACCTTGATCTTTTGACTTTTTGGAACTAATCTTAAATCTGAAGTTCACAGAAAAATATCAAACAGTTCCCCCCTTAGAGATTGTGGTATGTGTGTGAGAGGTGATATGGATATTATTAGTATATAGTGCAATTAAAGCCAACTACTACTGGACCCCTGTCAAGGAAAGACTTCCTAAAAAGACATTATTTTCCATACACAAACAGGTTCTTCACTAGTATTAACAGCAGGGAAGTAACAGAGCACTCCTGCTTCACACCAGAATGGCATGAACATTTCTACAAAATACAAAATACAAAGCCCTGCTTTCACACACCAACCAGAACTTTTGCAAAAGGACAACTTCACCACTATAGACTGTAGGAAACCAACCTTCTCAAGGAATGCAAATATATCCCTCCTAAGGATGCATTTCAAATGTTTCTTTAGCATCAGTGCTAGTAGCAGTCAAGGGAGTCCTCTTGTGCTCAGCGTAGGAAAAGATGTTCCTTATTCTACATGTATTCCCTTTAGCTGGCTTGCCAAGAGTAAAACCCAATGTATCACAAGTGCCAAGGACATCCTAGCACAATTTTACCATAGGCACATACAAAGTTTATGTCAATGTTTAGCAGATAAATGTGTAGTTCTCTGTGACATGTGATTTATTGAATGTGATAAGTGTTTTTAAACACTTTGGCAACACAGCATGAAAGGTCGTGACTCTTTCAGCAACAACTGTCACTTAAATATGTAAAATCTGCTGCTTCTGAGACTTCAGGGATCCTATAAAGGACTTATAATCCTCCTCAACCACATGGTCCAGAAGGTGAGGAGGAGAAAAAAGTTCCATGAAAATCAGCTATTTTTGTCCCTTTCTTTCTAGGAGTTCACAAACCAAGTTCACAAGCTGTTTCAGTTATTAAAGTAACATTTAAAGTGGCATTTAAATGTCTCCCTCATGACATGCTTAGTGGAGGACTTGCCCACCTAACCCACCCAAAACTTATCTATCAAAACCTCATCCTGTTGCTTAATCTTTGAAGATGGTAAATAAAGAAGGAAATATGAATAGTCCCAGGTCACCAGCACACACCATAGAAGGAGGGACCAACTGCAGAAAACAGTGGTACTGCAATTATTACATTGTTAACCTAAAAAGGAATTGTCAGAGAAGAGATTCTAGGCTACAACAACTCTGTTTGTACTAGTGATCATATAATGTGTAGTTGAATACTTTATATACATGCCCCTACATGTCACCCACACTGCATGTGTAACATTAATGACTAAGCTTCTAGCCCATGGGCAAGAGCTTACTCACCACTAGACTAATGGAATGCTTGCAGCTTATGATGGAAGTAAAGTTCCATCTAAAACTGGATTGCCTAGCTTAAAGTCTCAGATATTATCAAAAAGTCCTTTAAACCTAATGTAAGGGAAGTTAGGATGCATATATCAATGAAGGGGAGTTCCGAGTTATCAGTATCCATTCTCACCAATGTCAAGAATCGTGAAATTATATGTAATAGTCTGGGCTTGTCATTCTCTATATATTAACATAGCCATCCATTCCTCTTGCTTCTTCAGAAAAGAAGAGGCTGCTCACTCTGATCAGATAACTCAATTTTCCAAAATGTGTTTGCACCTTAGGAGGTAGATAACATTAGAATGCATAGCTTTTGACAAGGTTTCACACCCATTACTCCTAGAAACCCTTTCCAATCTAGGATGCTCCTCTACCGCACTTCAGTGGTTCCAAAGCTATCTACAGGACCGGCTGCAAGCAGTAAAATGGTCTAACCAACTCTCCACTTACTACCTAACCCTACAGGAATTCCCCAAGGCTCCATCCTAGGTCCCCTACTGTTTAACATATTTACCAATAACCTACATAGCACATCTTCTGCAGGAACAATAATTCAGGAAACAGATAACTCAGCCTAATCTGTACATCTCGTACTCTTCCTGAACTACAAATCCAAACCCGACAGTCATTTACAGTAATTGCATCTTAACTCACAAAGGGACAACTTTTCCTAAATCCCCCCCCAAACAACTCATGGTCTTTCACCCTAAAAATACCACCCTCAGTCCAGACCAATTTAACATCCTTGCAGCTGACAAAAACTATTACACAAAATGTTAAAGACACTAAGCTACTATGTGTTATAACTGACAGCAAACTTAACTTCCACCTTCATATCCAACAAAGCATAAAGACAACACACAAAACATTTGGACTCCTTTACAGAAACAAAACATTCCATAGCATCCCAACCAAGACCACCCTGGCAAAAACCTTCCTGCTCTCCACCCTACTCTATGGTTCCTGTATGCTAACTAACCTGCAAAACACCTCCAAAACTAAACTGGGAAAATGTTACAATAATGTAGCAAAATTTGCAACAAACTCAGACTGCAGTACACATCACTGTATACTACTACAACAACTAAATTGGCTTGAACTACCAAACCAGCTAACATATGCACACCTAACTACAATACATAACCTAATATATAAACCCACAGCCTGTCCTGCCCTAGAAAACCTAATCAAACAGTACAAACCTTGTAGACCCTGTGACGCCCCTGCACTTTCCCAGTAATCAAGGAGCCTCAGTCCTCACCACTAACCCCAGTGAGGGATGTGCACATTGGGAGGATGATAGGTACACACACAGTAAAGTACAATTTCCCTTAAGAGCACACAGAGATCACAGTAACTCGGGGGCTGGTTTCTCCCTCACTCTCCAGATCCCCAATAAGACTCCACACTGGCACAGCTATAGGGTTAAGATCTCAGCTGAGTGGTCAAGGCAAAACCTCCAGCACCCTCTCTGACCAACCAGTGCTTTGTGTCCCTGTCCAAGTACTGACACACACACATACACACACACACACACACACACACACACACACACACACACACACACACACACACACACACACACACACACACACACACACACTTTGAGATTTGATTTATATACAAATACACAAATACTCCTGAGTAAGGCTGGCACAGGTTCACTAGCTAAGCCCCCTTCTGCCCAGACTATAAGGTAGTAATCACTGCCACCAACCACCCTTACTTATCAGCTACTATATAGCCCTTTACCAAAGGGCACCCAGTCATACTGTGTAATGTTACTATTATCTAAATGGTAAGTGGGGCCAGAACGTTTAAGGCTATTCAAGACTGTCCTGTACAGTATCACCAAATACATGTGCAAGTACTGTAAGAGCTTAAATGTCTCTAACCAAAACAAGCCAGAATTAAAATGTTTAAATATATTTAATAATAAATAATAAAAGCACAAGACAATACTCAATAACTCAATGCAGTGACAACAGAGTTCAGAATCACAGGAAATATTTTAAAACAACATTGCAGGGCAGTCTCACATAAATACGGAAAACATTTAAACTAATCCTGCTGTATTCCTATTTTTAAGAGATACTATGCTCTTACCGTTTACTTACATACCCAGTCAAATACAGATTAGTGGATGTTCTTACTAGTTCCAGGACAAGATACAAAATGCACAGACTTTTTCTCTGAGATAGTTTTTAAATTAATAATACACATTACTGTTAGGTTAGCTAGATGACATCACTATTTGATACCTGCCTCTAATTCCCAGGCTAAACTGATACCAACAGAATTTAGCATGTCTCTGTTAAAAAATGCTTATCTCTCAGATGTACAGCTGCTAGAAAGCCACACAGCAATACAAAAACACTTTACATGTGAAACCTAGTAATTATCTCTGTCTCAAGACAATATAAAGAAACCCCTAGCACTACACATCCTGTCTCTTAGCTGAGATAAACTAACTTTATGACACATCGTAAAACTTTTCTTAGAGTTTGCAAGTTAACTGTGTATATTCCAGCCTTTACCATTAACACATACATTTGTATAGACATGTAGTTTATGCACATGTCTGCTCTTTTCCAGCAGGGTGTACTGTGGTTACATTCTTAAAGCTCAGCACAGAACATACAGTTTTCTTACATTTGTAGGACAAGCATACAAATCATATTACTATTCACCAATGACATAGAATTATTTATAAAATTCTAGCTAGCTGGGCTGGCAGCCTTCACAGACTTCTCAGATCAGATGACAAAAACCTACTCATAACCTACTTTCCTTCCAAAAATTTAGGAAAATCTCTGTACTCATACTCCGTCTCAAAATTATGGAATTCCCTTCCACCAACCACTATGCCAACTCCTATCCTATCTCTTTTTAAAGCTTCCTTAAAGGAACACTTAAATCATGGCTATGTACAAACTCCAGGCTAAACCCCCCTCTACTGCTCTATATTATCACCTCATAACACACTAAACTCACTTATATTACAGGTAAGCTCAGTAGCAGTCTGGAAGCAAGCCATCAATTAATAACCATGTACCTTCTTGTCCCCGCCTTTATACTTAAACTTACCCAAGTCTTAGTACTGTAATTGACTGACTCCTATCTGTATCATAATAATCAAATGCAGTCTAGGAAATACTTCTACATCCATGAAGCCAACCTTCAAATTGCGAATGTATGTAAACTCTAAATGCTTAGTAAGTCATGTTTTAGTATTAAATAAGTATCTCTAAGTGCTTATTCTCAAATTTCCATTTGTGTAATCTTATATAAGTAATCCAGTTGTATAAACGTGTAACCAAGTCATAAATGTGAAACTTTTCCCCCTGTGCCTCTGCTGAAAATGGGTTATGTAACCTAGTCAGACTATCCTGGTAAACAAATGCCAAATAAATAAATAAATAAAATAAATTGTCCACACTCTTACATAACCTGTTCAGTTTCTAGTCTCATTAGTATTTCAGGATAGTAAATTAAATCTTTTGAAACAGCAGCTGAACCAGTGGCATAGAGAAATAAAGATCTGACTATGGTCCATCTGGCACAGCTTTGATTAGTGGCTTGGATGACTGATAGAGTGGTTGATAGGGATGGGTATTACTATCCTTGGTGGTTCAGTGGTCCCATGGGCATCTACTGTGATGATACCTTATTGAGACAGGGAATATTGTTAATGGAAGGTGTAGTCCAAAGAGGAAAAATGGTAGAGACATGACTGAGCTGTCCCAGAGAGGTGGGAGGAATCCCTGCATACCTCCATTGCATGCCCACCCCTTTGGATATCACCATATGGACTGTGAGGGAGAGGAGAGTATCAAAGTAAGTCATGCAAGAAAAAAATCCACCTGGCTTGAAGATAGACAGCACCAGCCCCCCACCATGATGCCCTTAAGCTCCTCACTGGCCCCTGCAGAAATTTGGCATTGAGCTGCTGGGGGGATGAACAGAATGGGCTTTAGACTCATTGAATCATGCAGTGCAGTAAACATCTGTCAGAATGATGGAAGGGGAGGGAAAAATCTTATGAATCAGCTCAGCTAAGCATTGCATATAGCTTCTGTGTTAAAAGTAAATAAATAAGGCTACCTGCTTTCAGTCTCTCCTCACTTCATTTAACATTTGTTTACTGGAAGTGTCCAGCTGGGATAGATCCCATTTTCAGTGGAGGCCTGGGGAGAAATGCTCCAGATGTACATCTTTGGAATGTGGAAGGAAACTGAGCACCCAGAGGAATCCCATGCGAACACAGGGAGGACATGCAGACTCCACACAGAAGGCACCCCATCCGAGAATCAAACCAGACAATCTCTTGCTGTGAGGTGACAGTGCTAACTGCTTCACCACTGCACCACCCATCTAAGGAAAGGGAAGCTACTTATATGACTCAGAGAATGCCACCATAACATAACACAAAAAACATACCAATCATGAAAAGCCACTAAAAAAAATTATGTACAGCACCTAGTGCCCCTGACTTCAAAAATAGACATGGTACTATCACTAGGTAACAACAATGCAAGAAGTCTCGGGAAAGATAAATGGGCAGCAATGAAAAGAAAGTGCACGAAGAAAGAAACCAGGTTCCTTAACCCACCCTTGTGCAATGATATTCTGCTTTCAGCTCTGTGTTAACCATCGGTAGTGAACAGCACAGGTAGCTAACCTTACAACAAAAAAACACAGAGATTGGTTAAATAGTTAGATGCCACACTCATGAAACCTTGGCAACCATCTTTATAACTTATCATGTCTCTGAAAACTGTACTGATCTAACCAGGCCTAAACTATGCACCCTTTCCCTCATTGTTTGCGAGTGTGTTGACATTCTAGGGGCCTTAACTGATGGACAGTCTCACAACTTATTACCACCTCTTTAGTGGTATTCTAGGCATCATATTGATGAAAAACTATGTGCTTAAGCTCTCTTTTACGTAACCATTTACTTTTGATTCAAATACTCTGCTTGTAAATTAGCATAACCATGATTCATAACCTCACCTCCCAGAGTCATTAATGAAGATTGTACAACTGAGCTGCTTCTAGTAAACTGCAACACACCTCTTCCACTGTAGTCAGCTGCAGCATGCACCAGACGAAAAAAAAATCTATGACCACACATAGTTTGAAAATTCACTTGTAATAAAACAAAACTAACATCTATATGGGTGTAGATAGACAAAAAGTATTGACCCATCAGTTTAGCAAATATAAAAAAAGTTTAAGAACCATAAGTACTGCGTCATTACTATTTTTCCCCCACTTTAATTTCATTTCAGCCTTGATTCAATGCCAGAGACATACTGACTCCATATGTTTCAGTCCTGATACTGCTAACAGAAGCCGCATAACAGCTTCCTGTACTGGACTTGGCTTTAATCAGCTGTTGTAACCCAGAAACTGCATAACTGCTCCTAGAACTGACGCGGCTTTCATCAGCTGTTCTAACCCAGAGCCGGTTAGCTCAACAGTACCTGGGTTGTGCGCTGGACAAGGCTTTCATCAGCTGCTCTAACCCAGAACTGGTTAGTATCAACAGTACCTGCATTGTGCGCTGGACTCGGCTTTAACTGCTGCCTTCCCCAAGAATCTACTCTCTCTAAGTGCTGCCCCATTAATGCCACACAGGCATGAGTGAGTAGTCCTGATCCCTGAATTATCTTATCGGCTTAAGCTGCTACTGTACCCTACGATATCAAGCCTAGAAGTAGCTCCTGCGTACAGGACTTTCAGAGCAGCTATCTCAACGTAATTGCCACTCGTAACCAACACTCTTAAATATTCCTGAACTAGCTAGTTGACCTTAGCTGTGGCAATACATACATCGATTCCACTGTATGTAACCTTCACAGAGACACGTACTTTTGCATAAAAACGCTGTGCCTGAATTGGTTCCTAAGCTGCAGACAATACTGAATGGTTTATTGACTGTTTATGATGTCTGAAACTGTTACAGACAGAGTTATCCTAGCCAGCACTGCATAAGTGCTTATCGTGTGTAAATATTTTGTGCACAGACATTGTTGTTGACCTGCGGGTAACACTGTGCAGTTTTCTGGCTGTTTATGATGTCCGCAATTTCATTTTTATTGCGAATTTCACCCGACTGCTCTATTAAATGTTTTTACTAGGCCACTGATGCCAAAGGCGTATACAGAGGCACTATTAAGGGGTTTCCTGGCCGTTTTTGCTGTCCACATGTTTTACTGTGGCTTACAGCTGCCTGCTCTACATAATTGTCTATACTAGAATATTGATACCATTGGATTACTGTTCCTCGTTTTTAGTGGCTTTACAACCCCACAAAGCATGGGTAGTCTGACAGCTTGTTCCAGTTAACTACTTACGTTTTTTCTTGTGAATGTGACTGCTTAAGCTTACAATGTCTAACTACATGGCCTATCTGTGAGCAGCATCCTGTCTGCACTGCTGTTACCTATCTTGTAAATGCTGTTTATTGTACCAGAGCCCTGCTTATATATCTTAACAGAGGTATGTGCTGCTTTGACTCAAGAATTCCTTTAGATGAGTTGGTAACTGCTAAATTAATTACTAGAGCCTGCATCTTTGAGTTGTAATAGGTCTATGCTGCTCTTCCTAATTCCATACATTTTTGTCCTGCATCTTTAGCTTTAATAGACGTCTGTGCTACTCTAAACAATAATTCACCTAGATGTTTTCTACTGTTTGTTCCTAATGTGCTGTAGTTTGAAACTGTGTTGCATTACCTATGATTAATTGTTTAGAACTGTGCTACATTTCTGTGGTAAATTGATTGTATTAATATTGTCCCTTGTGCTCTCTGCTTTCTACCGTCCTTCTCTTGAAATAGCTCACTACTACTGATCTAATTATTCCTTTTTTTCTCTCCGTTCCTTTCTTTTGCTGCTGTAGTTTTGTATTCTAGGTGTACAATTGCTCATTTATTCCTTTTCCTTACAGTGTAACCCTGCTGAATCACTACCACCCCTGGTGCCTCTCAGTCCTCTGCTTAGAATCCCTGGCTTCCAGCCCTTGAACAGATATTGTAAAAGGACTGCTGCTGTGCTTCTATTACATTCTTGCCTCCCCAAGAGGTAATATCAAGTGTATGTACCCTGTTGTAAACTAAACAATAAATTAAAAGTGCCCTCTTGTATAGTAACTCGGTGAGCAAAAGCTAGCAGCCTACCCTGGTTTTAATCCTCCCTCTCTACCTTCCTGGCTTCTTCCCCATATCCCCTGTGTCCAAGATCTACCTTTGTAATTACCCTGTCTGGCCACTAGGTGGCAACATTCCTGCTTTTCTTCACCTCTGTATGCCTACGCTACCTTACTCTGACCTGTTCTTAGCCCAAGTTTAGCCGATAACTCTTTTATACTATCTCTGCCCCATAGCCTCTAGCTCTTGTGACACTTCTGCTTCCTTCAACTCTAATACTGAGTGCCTTTACTGCAGTCTCCTTATCTCAGATCTCTTCTCTCCTTCTCTGATAAACTTCATCCTCCTCCTCCTTGGCTCTAAATGCTCCGGGCTCACTCCGCTCCCCCTACCCTGCCATCAAATCCCACCCACCCCAACACCTCTACATTTATTCTACCCTTTCTCCACTCACTCATCCCAACTACCCAATAGAATCCCTTCCAAATGTTCTGCCCTCCCCTCTACACACCCTACCTAATTACCCAATAAAAGCTTTTTCCTTTTTACAAACTCCTCCTCTCTTCCTACTATATACACACATTCTCACTCTCTCTTCCCCACCATTTAACCCCCGTTTCAACTTTAATGCAGTTAATCTTCTGCTTTGTCTCTACCCCCTCTGATTTCTCAACTGCTTCTTCCCCCCAAATTATTCCCATTAAACTAACTTTGTCCCACTATGCTTCTCTTAATTCTTCACACCCTCCAGGCCCCCTGCTACCTCCTTGTATTCCTAATTCCCCTATCTTATGCCAGCTCATACTCCTCCAATGCACCACCTATCCTACCTTCATTTCAAACTAACACACTCACCACTCTGCGCCCCCCCCTATTCATTCTCTCATTTCTACCACATCTCCTCTCCCTTATTCAGCCTCACCCACTCCACCTATTCTATCCTAAAATTATTACCTCTACAGCCAAAATAATTACCCCTAAACTAATGTTACTTCTACCTAAACTCACGCAAAATAAACCCAAATGGCTAAAGGTTCCTTCCTTCAACATCCTAATATTAGCTGGGGATATCCATCCCAACCCTGGCCCAAGCCCCCTTACTAATAACTCCCTCACCCTTCTCCTTTTCCCTCTCCTCCAGCCACAATACTCAAAAATTCTTTACTCTCAACGCCCAAAGTCTCAATAATAAAACTCACCAATTGCAAGCATGGCTAAGTCATAACCAACCTTACATCTTAGCCATCTCAGAAACCTTGCTCAAAGCCCATATCTCTGACTCAGAAATCCTGCCTAAAGGATTTCAATCCCTCAGAACTGACAGACTAACTAAAAAAGGCAGCAGCACAGCCCTAATCTACTCTAATCTTCTTACCTTAATTCCCCTCCAAATTACAGTCCTTCAATTCACCAATAATGAACAGTTGGTCTACTAAAAATGAACAAGCACAAGAATATCTGCATTATTGCCCTGTATATATCGCCTGGTAATAACATCTCTACCCTTGAAGATATCCTCTTATGGGCTTCATCTAAAATTAATTATGAAACTTACATTCTAGGGTACATAAATCTCGAATGGAACAAGTTCAATAGTCTCTCTCCCTCCTTATCCATTAACCTCTATAACTTCACTCAAGTAATCCTGTCCACCACCCAACCCAACAAAACAAATCCACCAGGATCCATTATAGACTGGATCCTAGCCACCCATTCAAATAAAATAACTTACTCTGGCACAATTCCCAACACCATTAGTGACCACCTCCCTGCCTTCATACATCGTTCAACTAGCTCTACCCCTCATCAGCATCAATACATCTTCACCCGCAACATTAGCAACTTCAACCCCTCAACTTTCTGAAATATCTTCAAACAAATGAACTGGCAAATCCTAAACACCCTTCCTCTTGATAAAGCTATAGACCATTTCAACTCTATCTTTCTCAACACTCTAAACTCCCTAGCTCCACTAAAGAACAGAAGGATAAAAAGAAATACCGCTCCATGGCTCTCTAAAGAAACAAACAAATTATTCTTCAAAGGGACAAATCCTGGAAGCTTTACCATAACAACAAACTGCCCAAAACCCTGATTGAATACAAGCAACTCTGTAACCTTGCAAAAAAAGTATCACTAAGAACAAAAAAATCCTACTACATTAAGCTCCAGTCCAACAATAACAATAACCCCAAACAATTCTGGAAATCCATAAACTCCCTTTTCAACCCTGGCTCCAAGAACAGCCCCTGTCCT
Organism: Protopterus annectens; assembly: GCF_019279795.1. Classification (NCBI taxonomy): domain Eukaryota; kingdom Metazoa; phylum Chordata; order Ceratodontiformes; family Protopteridae; genus Protopterus; species Protopterus annectens. The sequence goes on from NC_056734.1 coordinate 915,641,168, forward strand.
GACCCAATTATATCTGACCTTGAGTTAGGCTCCAAATTTAATTATTTTTTTTATTGAAACTATCTCTAACCTGACCAAGACCTTCCCCAGCAATAATTCACCCGACCACCATTCCTCATCACCTAACCACCCTATGTTTGAGCTTAAGCCAGTCTCTCACAATCTCATAAAAAGACTCCTATCCAAACTTAAACCTTGCTCCAATGCTCCTGATAATATTCCCTCCTCCTTCCTAAAATGTGCAGCTGACAGTATCGCACTCCCAATCAGCATCCTAATCAACAGATTTATAAAGGAATCATATGTGCCCAAACAATGACTTTCAGCCTACATTCTTCTCTCCACAAAGTTGGCAAAAATACTAACATCTCAAACTTCTGGCCCATTGCTCTGCTCTCGCCAATCTCCAAAATCTTAGAAAAATGTACCCACCTCCAACTAATGCCTTTCCTAACCCAAAACCAACTCCTTACTTCTACCCAGCATGACGTCCACCCAAGCCATAGCACCATAACTGCTCTACGCTCCTTCTTAGAAACTGTTAACCAAGCCCGAGATTCAGGACATTTAGTTTCCACGGTTCTTCTTGATCTTTCTAAAGCTTTCAACACTGTCTCCCATAAACACCTTATCTTTCATCTCTTAAACCTAAACCTCACACCAAACACTGTATCCTGCTTCTCTAGCTACCTGTCAGATAGATCTCAGGCAGTAAAATGGAAGAGCACCACCTCCTCCTTTCTTTCTACCCCAATTGGCATCCATCAAGGGTCCATCCTCGAACCCATGCTTTTTAACATCTTTATCAATAACCTTCACTCTGCTATTCCTGATGCCAAAATTATTCAATACGCAGATGATTCTACGTTAGTCTGCTCTGCCTCGATCCTCCCTGAACTACTGACTAAAACCCAAACTGCTTTTGCTACCACTGAAAACGAGATGCAACAAAATCACCTATCTCTAAATGCAAATAAATCTAAAATTCTACTATTCTCTCCCTCCAAGACATACTTTTATGACAAAAATTCATTCAAAGTCCTTAGCCATACCAACTCTCCTATTGAAGTGGTTCCCTTTGCAAAACTTCTTGGCATTACTATTGATGAACACCTCAAGTTCGATATCCATATCCAACAAAATATAAAGAAAACCCACCAAAAGCTAGGTATGCTTTATAGGAACAACCTCTTTCTCTCAAACTCTACTAGACATACTTTAGCTACTACTTACCTCCTCCCATCCCTGTTATATGGAGCCCCTCTTCTAACTAACCTGACCACTACCAGTGCCTCTAAATTGGAAAACTGCTATAACAAGATCTCCAAATTTGCATCCAGATCCAAAAACTCCACCCATCACTGCCATACCCTTAATTTTCTAAACTGGCTAGAACTCCCTAATTACCTAGACTACCTCCAACGTACCACAGCATACAGACTTGTATTTCACCCATATAAATGTCCAGATTTAATTAACATCCTTCCCCCCTACACCCCAATAGACTATTCAGATCTGAACATCAAAACCTAATTACTATCCACAAACCAAAATGACCTGCTGGCCAACTTCTCCTCTTTTTCTCACTAGGCAAGAAATGGAATTCTCTCCCCTCCACTCTCAGGACAATAACTCAGAAAACTTTAAAACCCAGCTTTTCACTTACTTGTACTCCAAATGGAAACGCACCTGCTTTTACCCAGTCTAATTCTTTCTAACAAATGGCCTAATCTCTCTAACAACCAACAACTATCTTCCTTAGCTGACTCAAGCCCTCTGCAATTGCTTCTCAGGGCACCATATCTACTTTGTAAATATTGTAAATAGCTTCTTCTGTTAAATGAATGCATGTAAAGTGTTTCCTTACTCTAATCGATTGTTATGTATAATGTTTCTACACTTCAATTGCAATGAAGAAAAATTCTCCAATGAATCTCTACAGTACAAGCATCCAGATACTTCAAAATTATCTTTTTCAACCAAGCCTGATACAGAATGTACATACTTGTAAACTGTACTTTATTATGTAACTTACTTTTGTATCTTTACTGTTTATGTTATATTGGAGCTTTTTCTCCCCAGGCCTCCACTGAAAACGGGCTCTCTTGGGCCCAGTGGACTTCCCCGGTCACCAAACTGAAATAAATAAATAAATAAATATAAAATAATACTGCATCACAAGATGGAGTATGTATAAGTCCAGTGAAATTAATTTTTGATGTCTATCTTTCCTCATGAAGCATCAGCCTACATACAGCACGAGTCAGTAGAGTGAACAATTAATATTAAATAATAAATAATAAGACATAGAAAAATGCTAGACAGCAGCAATCTTTATCATTAATAATAACAATAATAATAATAATTATTATTATTATTATTATTATTATTAACAGTGCAGTTACCTGTATGGACCTTAAAAAAAAAGAATGCTAGTCACTATTTGTGCTGTCTAGAAACACCATCATTTGGTTGTGCTTCAGCTATGCATGGATCCACTGATTAAAAATACCTGTAGTGTCTAGATGAGCCAAGTCAGTCACACACTACTGTATGAGGGGACTGCTATTCAAGATGCTCAGTAGCATTCACTGTTTTAAAGCTAGTAAGGCTTCTGACAATTCTTTTGCCATCATGGGGCCTGTCAGAGATATCATCTAAGCCTTTCCAGGATACAGTGGAGAATTTCACCCTTTTTTATTTCCAGAAATAGTCAACAATGTGGGTCACTGAGTTCATTATTTTAATCTTTGGTAGGTATAATGGAGAGAATTCCACAAATTTCTGTTTTATCAGTGATGTCATCAATGGATCATTGGAACTCATTATTTTAAGATTTCTGTTTTCCAGTCTCATAAACCAGAAAACCTTTCCACACTTGCAGTGCAGTATCATGGCACTACAGCACTCATTATCACATTGAATGACATTCGCTAAGTACTGTGCAGCTCTAACTGACCAGAATGCCTCAGGATTTGCTATTTGGGATAAAAGTCAATGGATTCAGGACTCTTTCTTTGAGTGCCTGTTATACAGAGCACATTTACTGAAAGAGTTGCTGCCTACCCACTGTTGTGTGACTACAGATTAGGTATATATAATTGTGTCCCTTTTTACATAATGCACAAGGGTTTGTTTCCTGAAAAAAAAAACTTTTTTGTTCATTAGACTTGGCTTTCAGTGACTTGATTTCAGTAAACTGGAACTCATCAAACGTACTGTCCATCGAGTTGCATGCATCCAATGTTTTATGCAGGATATTCAGTAATTGCACCACCAGGGCTTAGGTCTGCAATTTTGAGCTTCCTCACTAGTTATCATAGGCTTCTGTTTGCTAACATAGTAGCAAATGGCCAGGACAGAAGAACCAGATGACTCCAATATGCAGGTTATATTCATGGATAACTTGAACCAATTCCAGATAAGCTAAAGGCTTGCATACAGAGCAACAGATAGCAGTACATATACTATGCTATAATATACTAGGGTTGAAACTTGAAAGGCATTTATAGATCTCACAAATATTCAGTCAAGCACAGATTATGAAATTATGTGTCACATTTGACCTTGCTCAATGGAACAGAGGGATGGAGCCCAGACTGCATCCCAGTTGACTGGAAATCAGTCGTTGGACCTCCACTAGGGAAGCCAGGCCAAGGGTGGTGATACCTTACCTGCCTCATTAGTGGCTAAGTGAGTTGTGTATATTCAACGGCATACTGTGTAAGTGTGATGTCACTAGTTTATACAAGCAAAATTATATCTCCTGTTCTGTGGTAGGGTGGAGCAGCTTGAAGGGAATGTCATTTGTAGTATTAAGTGTTACAGGAATGTTGGGGCTGAAAAAATAAGAGGCAGCTCATAATGTGTGGACAGTACAGGAAAAGTGAAACAAAAAAAAATCACACTTGTATGATGTACAGTTTTGTACAGCACTGTGCATAACGGTCTATAGTACAGTTTTGTACAGCACTGTGCATAACGGTCTATAGTACAGTTTTGTACAGCACTGTGCATAACAGTCTATACTATCATAACAGGCATCATAGTCTTTCCACTTTATTCCATCCAGATAGGCCTTCAAAGATTGGATATTTTACAGAGAGTGTTATTGCATGAATTCATAGCTACTATTGATCCACCTTATTCCAGCCAGATGGGCCTTCAAAGATTTGGTATTTTAAAAAGAGTGTTATTGCATGGATTCATAGCCACTATTGAAGACGTGCTAGGCCCTTCAAAGTCATAGTTGTGTGTATTAGTAACATTAGAGAATACAGAACAGTTACAGACTGGAATAATGTAATATTCATATTAGTTCTATCTCTGGAAGAGTTTGCACTCATGTCAATTCCTGTTGTAGACCTTCTTCATATGGTAACGCCATAGGGAAACAGCATCCTGGCACTGAGGGCAACCTTTGTCTAATACAGATACCTCCTTTTACATCTCTGTACTTGACTATCATGCTTCAAGTGAATATCTTGTTTGAATAAAACATGCATATGCTTCATCCATGTAAATGTACTGAAATTTCAAAGTGACATTATACATATACTGTAAAATAATGCTGAATGTTCTTAAGATAATGTGAATCTAGCATGCTATAAATACAGTATAGTGTACTTAACATGGAGATGAGCTGTTAAACTATGCATAGCTTAATGTAGTATATTTGTATTGTTAATTGCCTATGAAAAAAAGAATGTCATGTGAAGCTTTTCTCTCTGGGCCTCTACAGAAAAGGTGTTTTGCCCAATTGACTTTGTTCGTAATCAAAACCAAATAATTAAATAAATAAATTACTTAAGATGCCCTTGTGACCTGGTGTATATAGGACAGGGTAGAAGGACCTCTAAAACCAGGCTACAAAAATATGTTTGTGGTATGAAACATAATAAAGAGGCTAGCTCTGTAGCACGCCGTTTTAAGGCAACACAATAGTGAGAGTACATTACTGGAGGCTACTGTTTAACAGGCAGCATGCAAACACAATATTAATGATAATGAGTTACATAATGATACAATATTTGTTTTAAGTGCTACACTTTGTAATGTTATGGACTTGACTATGAATGCACTTGGAAAACTGTTTTGATGTAATTGTTTTAATGGTAGATTGGAAGTTTAATTGTTTTTATTAATTCATATTTCTTATTGGTTTGTTTGGGCTATTATAATTTATACAAAAACAAGGTGACCAGGCATAAGAGTGCATCAAATTGGAGGGAGACAAAGTAATAAAAAAAATACATTTTAATGTAAGATTTAGTGTTTTTATGATTTATAATGTAGAGGAGGTTACTGTACTTGTTCTAACTGAAAGCATCAGCCTTTGTAATTTATACTGAATGTGAAGTTACTGAATGTTTTTTCCCTGAAGGCATTACCTATGGTGCGAGAAAGTTACTGATGTTTTAATAAACATTACTGAACTTGCATGGCATTTTTACTGTTAGGTATATCCATCCTCCATGACAGCTATTACAGAGACCAGAGCTTCTAACTAAACTCATTTCACCTGGGCTTTAGTCTGGCATGTAACATTTTTTCTTTCTGAGATTTTTTTTTTTTCACTCAGTAATTATTCAGACACTTAAAGCAACAAATAAAATGTTATTCCTCCATTTTCAACTTCAAAAGCATATATTAAAATTGGTATACATTAAACAATAGAGTCATTAATATTCCTTTGAGTAGCTGGCCCCAATTCACTCTTCATTCTACATAACAGGATAGCTACATCTATTATCGTACAACTTTTTGTGTGCTAAATGATGTTGCAAAGGGATATTCCCCATTCTCTAAAAATATCAGTCAAAAATAATTAAAAATCAAACCTCAAACCTCTGAGTATTTTTCATATTTATGTATTACAAGAATAAGGACTTCTAGGGTGGATATGCTCTGAGAGTGTTGATGGAGAAGTACAGAGAAGGTCAGAAGGAGTTGCATTGTGTTTTTGTAGACTTAGAGAAAGCATATGACAGGGTGCCTAGAGAGGAGTTGTGGTATTGTATGAGGAAGTCAGGAGTGTCAGAGAAGTATGTAAAAGTGGTACAGGATATGTACAAAGGTAGTGTGACAGCAGTGAGGTCTGCGGTGAGAGTGACAGATGCTTTTACGGTGGAGGTGGGATTACATCAATAATCAGCTCTGAACCCTTTCTTATTTGCAATGGTGATGGACAGGTTGACAGACGAGATCAGACAGGAGTACCTGTGGACTATGATGTTTACAGATGACATTGTGATCTGTAGTGAGAGTAGGGAACAGGTGGAAGAGACCTTGGAGAGATGGAGATATGCTCTAAAGAGAAGAGGAATGAAGGTCAGCAGGACTAAGACAGAATATACGTGTGTGAATGAGAGGGAGGATAGAGGAATGGTGAGGATGCAAGGAGTAGAGATGGTGAAGGTGGATGAGTTTAAATACTTGGGTCAATAGTTCAGAGTAATGGTAAGTGTGGAAGAGAGGTGAAGAAGAGAGTATAGGCAGGATGGAGTGGATGGAGAAGAGTGTCAGGAGTGATTTGTGACAGACGAGTACCAGTAAGAGGGAAAGGGAAGGTCTACAAGAGGGTAGTGAGACCAGCTATGTTATATGGGTTGGAGTCAGTGGCATTGACAAAAAGGCAGGAGTTAGACCTGGATGTGGCAGAGTTAAAGATGTTAAGATTTGCACTGGGTGTGAAGAGGGTAGACAGGATTAGGAATAAGTATATTAGAGGGTCAGCCCAGGTTGGAAGGTTTGGAGACAAAGCCAGGAGGCAAGATTATGTTAGTTTGGATATGTGCTGAAGAGGGATGCTGAGTATATTGGGAAAAAAGATGCTAAGGATGAAGCTACCAGGTAACAGGAAAAGAAGAAGACCTAAGATAAGGTTTATGGATGTGGTGAGAGAGGACATGCAGGTGGTTGGTGCGACAGAGCAAGATGCAGAGGACAGGAAGATATGGAAACAGATGACCCGCTGTGGCAACCCCTAATGGTAACAGCCGAAAGATGATGATGATGAAGGTGGATAAGCCACAAATACAAGATGAAATTTCCAGGCTCCTTCCAGTCCTCTTTTTTATGACATTTTGATTATAGACGTCACATCTGTGTTACATAAATAATTACAGTTTATGTTTTGCCATACATTTAAATATCCCTTTCCTTCTGCAGAATTTTGCAGTAGACATAGAATTTCAAATAGCTACTTTTCCTTACCTGATCCAGGTCTCTTTGCCAAACATTAGTAATAATTCTTTCCAAATATGGCAAATAAGTAGTACTTAATATTTTATATTTTGCTAAGTACCTTATTAAGTATTTCAGTCCATACATTTTTAATTAAATTTATTGGTTCTGACATATATCCACATTCTTGATACAATTATTCCTTCTCTTGTAGCTAAACTTTTAATAATTAATTATTTTTAAGATTAAACCAAACTGTATATAAAAATGTGTTAACAACGTGCCGGATTCACGATGGCTTGCACAGAGTCTACGAGTAGAGTAAGATCCCATGCAGCCATCATGTCCGACGAGCGATCCACGAACAGCCTGTAGGGGTGTGTAAGAGAGCTCCTAACACCTCTCCTACACAGAGAGGGCTGTGATATGCAAATTACCTCACTTGCAGCCGAAAGGCATGCAAATGAGGTAAATTTGCGATCCAGGAAGCAGAAACCTGTCCAAGTGGGAGACGTGTTAGCTGCAGAAATGTATTCAGTTGACAACTGAGTACCGTTCTGCAAATAGCACAATGGAGCCTTGTCAGCTCCAAATAAAGGTTGCATATGGTTGAGGAAGCATGCCAATGGCCAAATATACAGCCATTGGAAAGTTTCCCTGATGCCAAAATTAAAATAAAAATAATTTTTTTCGCCAATTTCCGATGTTTAAGCGTAGCGCAGCGCCACGCAAATGAGGTGCACTATAAAAATCATAAAATAAGGCAATAAAAGCCACAAACATGGAATTTATGAAATTGTCAAATTACAATGTAAGGGAATAGCAGGCTGAAGACAACATGGCCACCGAGTAGGGGTTGCTAAGGGGAGAAGCACAGTCTAAGACATATAACCAAGCATTAGTAGGCAATCCTATGTAAATGAGTGTTAGGATAGTGAATCGCACTTTTACATAGCAAATGAGCACAGTCAGTGGAGTGTAGGAGTAGGATATGGGGAGGAACAGAGTAGGAGATAGGTGACATCACAAGGGGGGTATGTATGAAAGTAGTGCAGCTCATTGGAGGACAGTGGCATCTGTTAGGTGTCGGTTAGACATCATGGAAAGAGGTGTGTCAACACGTAGGCCAGGGAAAGCCAAGAAATGGAAGGTGTATACTGTGGATAACACCAAAGTTTCTTGCTGGCTGCACCCCTGTAAACTCGAGTAAGACAGAGTGCACCGTGTGTTTAAGCTGGAGTAAGCATGTATAAGGCTGTTGGAAGACCTGTAAACTTGTTTGCGCTGGTGTGCATGCGTTTTAGCCTGAATAAGCAAGTTTTAGTCCGTCTAAGCATGTATGCGTGTGTGTGAGCATGTTTGCGTTTGTATGCGCATCACTCCCCCTGAGGAAACAGAAAGGAAAAAGGAAGCACAACAAATAGCAGGAAGCTACCAGGTGATACTAGTAGAGCTAGCAGGTGAAAACAACCCGAATCAGGCAATAACACAGGCGGAACACTAGCCTAGCCCAGCCCAGCACTTAAAACTCTGCAAACAACAGTGCAGTTTGTTTCTCACAAGAGACACTGAAACACTTGAGTATGCTACTAGAAGTGAAACCTGAAAAAGCTTCACTCAGACAAAAAATGCTATGGGCTGCCATTGCTGTTATAAGATGACATATGCAACATGCTGAGGATGGTGACAATGCAAATGCTGCCTGACAACCCACTGTGAGGAGATGGAGAAGAATGTACAAGCCCAGTATCACCTACCAGGTGTTACATTAGCTGGAGATAGTGGAGCGCTATAGAGTAGACAGAGACCTCCTACAGCAAATTGTTGAGCTGTGCAGGCCACACCTTACACACAGAACCAACAGAGGGGAACCCATTCCAGTGGAAACCAAGGTATGTGTTGGCCTAAGAATACTAGCAACAGGTAGCTTTCAGAGACCAACTGGTGATATGATGGGGATATCACAGGCATCAGCATCCAGGGTACTGCACCAGTTCCTGGATGCCATGTCAGCACATATCGGTGATCATCTATATTTCCCCAATTCCCGTGAGGTATTGGCCTGCAATATGCGTCTCTTCCAGCAAATAGCAGAATACCCTGAGGTAGTGGGTGCAATAGACTGCGCATATCATCAAAGCACCAGCCGGTGAGGGGGGTAGGGCCTACATTAACCGCAAGGGCTTCCCCTCCATCAACTGCCAGATTGTGTGTGATGCCCAGGGCATAATAATGAATGTCTGTGCTGGCTGCCCTGGAAGCTACCATGATTCCCATATCTGGCATCTGACGCAGCTGTACCAGACATTTGCCAATGGGGACATCCCACATGGTCACTTAATGGGGGATGCTGGCTATGCACTGGAGCCGTGGCTGATGACACCCATCAGAAACGCACACACACCTGAACAAGAATGCCATAATGAGGCACACCCACAAACATGAAATGTAATCGAGCATGTGTTTGGGTTGCTCAAGTCACGGTTCCGGTGCCTGGACACATCTGGTGGAGCCTTCCAATACTCACCAACTACATGTACCCAAATTGTCATGGTATGTGCTATGCTACATAATATGATCCTGCAAAAACAGCTGCAACACGGCCAGCATAGGCCTGGGCCAAACAGCCCCCCACCAGTGCCAATGCCATCACAGGCAGAGGGTGACTCGGAGGAGGAACAACCTGAGCCTGCCCCAGTAGGCAGAAGGAGGCATGCTCAGTATGCCTTGGCCTTGGCAAAGAGGCAACGCATAGCACATACACTGGCTCAGTAGGAACCCTGGAAATGATACCTCTCTCTGACTCGCACATATAGTAAAAGGGATGTCTAACTTGACACTACCTGTTTCCAAACATGTATAGGGAGCGCAGTATGTGCATCCAACATAGGCAGCCCTGTAGCACCACCTGAGGCATGATTGCCATGTGTTAAGCAATGTAAGGTACTGCTAAACAGCATTTACCACCATGTCGTATATGCAAACTTGATGACCTTCAGTAGCATCCTACCCTCACCAAACATGAGGCCACAATATGAAGACAAGATTATCAATTACAACAATTGGCTTAAGTATTGGTGTCACTGAAAGGGGGTTCAATGCCTGTCAGCCTGGGATGAGATGCTCAACAAGACAAGATGCTTTGCTAGGGATGGATTTCACCTTTCACCTGTGGCCTATTGGATATTGCCAAAGGCTCTTGTCACCCCCATAGTGCCTTTTCTAGGTAAGGCTCAAAAGACAAACCCACCTCCATAGGTATCACAAAGGATAAGAAAGTATAAGTAATGCTACTCAATGCCAGAAGTCTAAACTGCAAGATACATGCACTCCAAACACTCCTCAGCATGGAGAATGTTGATATCTGTGCAGTAACAGAAACCTGGTTCAAGGCTCCCAAGAGCACCCTAGCATTCACAGGTACACCTCATACCATGCTTTACAGCTGCAAAACATGGAACAAACTACAAAAGGAGAGTGTGTATCAATATTTGTCAAAGATACCCACACCCCCAGGTTGGTGGCACAGCATGAAGCATCAGAGACTACCCATGTATAACCAACAGTGGGTAAAACCGCCTTCCATTTCATAGCCTGCTACAGACCACCCTCCTAAACCCAGGAACCACACTTGGCTGACTGGAGAACACACGAAAATATGAAGATCTCCCCAAACACTATTATATTGGGTGGCTTCAACTACCCAAACATACACTGGGAGCATTACCCTAGCTCCAACACCCTAGGCCAAAGGTTCCCAGAATTTATAAACCAAAATGCTATGGAACAACTTGCTACCACTCCCACAAGAGGGGGAAACATACTGGATCTGATTATCACCAACATGGGGACTCTATGCCCAAGACCAGAAGTGTATCCCTCACTGGTACGATCACACCAGGTAGTAATTTCACTGGATATTCACATCCCCACTCCAGCCCATGGCCAGAAAACCACAGTGAAAAATGTTCATTAAAGCATATGTAGCACAACTCAAAACTGAGGTGGAATCCTTCACAGCCCCTGTGTCTGTGGAAAATACGTCCCAGACCTCATAACCCTTTATAAACACATTCTATGAACACCGTCAGGAATGCATGGATCATGCAATCTGAAATAAAACCAAGACCCAATCCTCCAAAGGCAGGCATCCTGTTTGGTGGACCCCAGCCATAAACAAACCATACAATACAAGGAGGAATCTACTACACAATAGATCCAAATCACAAAAAGGGAAGCCATCTCTGACCAGTATTATTGAAAAACAATGTCCACACATAAAATTGTCTAAGGCCATCTGTGAGATTAAAATTGTACAGGACACCAAGGATAACCACAAGGCATTCTTTACTTATTGTAGGAACCTGTGTTGGAATCTCCAGATATGTTCAGAATTAGTCCAAAAACACAAACAATACAACAAACCCACAGACATTGCCAACATCCAAGCTGACAGGTTCAGTGCAAACTCCCCCACCCCCTCACCAAAAGCGCAAATATCTATCCCAGCAGAGTGCTGCCCCCCTGATATCGCAGATGCTCAGGTAACAGCCAGCCTCTCCAAAGCAAAACACACAGCATCAATGGGACGAGACGGTGTCCTGGGCTGTGTCCAACATGAACCCCAAGAAGAATTGAACACACACATAAAACCACTGTTCAATGTCAGCCTTAACACATGGTATGTACCCAAAGAGCAGTGTACAGCAACAGTGGACCCTCTCCACAAAGGTGGTGCCTCAACGGATACTGCAAACAATCGCCCCAGAAGCCTGACTAGGTTGGTCTGCAAAGCTATGGAAAGGATCATCATGGACCTCAGAAATAAACATATTGGGGACACACAGACACTGGATCCTACCCATTTTGGCTTTGTTAAGGGCAGATCCTGCCTCTTAAACCTGGTTGAGTCATTTGAAACAGTCACCAAGGCCATTGACGAGGGGATGGTGGTCCACACAGCCTACCTGGACCTTGCAAAAAGCCTTCCATACAGTACCTCACTTGGTCATCATAGATAAGATCACCAGCTTCAATAGAAACCCCTATGTCAATAGATGGGTTGCAAACTGGCTCAAGGACAGAACCCACATGGTCTGAAATGCTGGAGCCATGTCAGACCACAAACCAGCTACAAGTGGCATCCCACAAGGCTCAGTCCTGGGACCTCCCTTGTTTGGTATATATTTCTCAGAGGTACAGGCCAACACAGAAGGACTGTTGGTGAACAAGTTTGTAGATGACTGCAAACTGGGTGCCATAATTGACCCTCCAGCTGACACAAGCATCCTACAAAAGGGCCTCATATAAACAGACAACTGGTGCCAGAGCCATGCCCTCAAGCTAAACACAAAACAGTGTATAGTCCTTCCCTTTGTCAAAAATTAAGTGCCCACAAATTACTACATATGTGTTAACCCATTAAGTATGGAAGAAGTGAAAAGGGACCTGGGGACCCAAGTCAATAGCAATCTCACATTCGACAACCATGTGGCCAAAGTGTTCAGAGAAACATTTCATATAGCCCACCTAATCATGAAGGTAATCACATCTACATCAGTGGAGGTCATTGTGCCTCTTAACTCATCCCTCATCAGGCCCATAATTGAGTACAATGCCCCTTGTGGGATGCACCTTTTCAGACACCTGCAGCAGCTGGAAAGACAACAAAAGTACCTCACCAGGAGGATCAAAGGGCTCAAACACATGCCATTCACTGCCCGGTTAAAGAAACTGCAGTTCCACTCAGTGGCATACTGCCTGCCCAGAGGCGATCTGTGCCAGATGTATAAAGCCATTTCCAACCTGGAATCAATGGACATGCCGCACCTTGGAAAATCAGAATCCCATCAAGCTACACGCTCAAGAGACCTGAACCTCAGGACTGAAATAAATAGGACATGCTGGAGTGACAGATACTTAACCCAGAGGCTCCCCGACTCTTGAGTAAACTCCCACTCCAGGTTAGCCAGAGTCCCTCATTGACTCTCTTCAAGAGGAATCCTGATGAGTGGATGGGAGATTGTAGGTTTACCCTGGGTATCACTTCTATGTCACTGTTAGCCAGAGGCACAGTATACTAACCATGAGAAATGTAATGGCAAACTCCAGTTACAATGTGTGTTGAAAGCCAAACACACTCTGGCTAGGATTATAAATGCCCTAGGGCAGATAGCCTAGTATAAACCTATGAACACAATCACACAAACCAAGTAGTACAACTGTGGTCACTGTGGAGTAATGTTTGCCAATGTCCACCCAAGTTGGTGAATACACAGCAGTGTCGGACAAGCCTGGTTTAAGTAGGCCATAGCTGAACAAAATGCAACATGCTCAAAGTTGCCCAACTGGCCCTTAACTAGTTTGGTCTGCTCAGTATGAGCATTTACAGCAGTGATGGGATGCAAACCCATGATACTGTGCACCATAGTGAAAGTACTGAACCACCACACCATGACAGTATTGCAGTGCTCAGCCAGAAGAGAGAATGTTGCCAAGTCTTTGCAAACTATCCCATGGAAACCCTGCAAGCACAGCATAATCCCTGTTGAGTTATGACACAAAGGAGTCTGGCAGTAAGAACACAACATGACTTCCAACACACAGTATTAATGTCAATATTGGTCATGTTCACACACAACCACAAATGTAGTGGACTTCAGATCACAACATATGGAAAGGTCCCACTGGGCATGCTCACACACTTGGATAAATGAGACACATGTCAGGCAACAAACCATGGAAAGCCTGAACTGGGCATGCTCACACACTTAGGCCATGTCTGAGTATAGCAGTCAGTCACACATATCTGGCAGTTGTATGTGTTAAGCCAGGAACCTCCCACGATCCAGCAATCCATCCTGTGAACACAGTTAAATGACAACAGACACATATATTAATATACCGGAACCCTGTCATGATCAAACATGTTACCAGATACACAAGTTGTTCACAGAAACTGTGAAAGCTATGTCAATAAAGACCTGCAAACAGTAGCAGCAACAAATATTGTGCATACCAAACATAAACATAGGTGCAGAGGTAAATACTAAGCTGTCTGCCCTAGGGAATTCATAAGCCTAGGCAGAGTGTATTTGGTGTCTGCCTCCCCAGTAGAGTAGCCTACTGTGCCTCTGTACAGTAGGTCACAGAAGGCACCCTTTAAGGCTACTTTTCTGTGCCTCTGTCAAGCAGGGACACAGTGGAGATCCCAGGGGTGAATTTGCAATTTCCCATCCATGCGGCTGTATTTTGCTGGAAGAGGGTTGGTGAGGGGCTATGTCTAACTTTAATTGGGATTCAATTCCAGAGTGAGGGGAGCCTGTGAGTAATGAATCTGTCCCTGCAGCATATCCTATTTATGTTTGTGCTGAGGTTTATGTCCCTGGAGTGTGTAGCTGTAAGGGTCTTGGATGTTATGAGGTGGAGCATGTCCATTACTTCTGGGTTTGAAATGGCTGTGTACGTCAGGCATAGATTACCTCTGAGTAGGCGTTAAGCAACTGAGTAGAGCTGGAGATCCTTTAGCTGAGCTGCATAGGACATCTGTGTGTAGCCCGTGATTCTCTTGGAGAGGTACTGCTGTGTTCACTGTAGTTGCCGCAGGTGTTGGGTAAGGTACACCCCAAAAGGGGCTATGTAGTCAAACATGGTCCTGATGAGTGAGTAGTAGAGGGCCACAATGACCTCGCATGATCTACATGCAAACACTCATATGAGAAGGAGGGCTATACAAAATTCTTAGCAATGACTCTCTGTCAATGTGATTAGCAAAGGAGAGGTTATGATCTATCTGGGTCTGTGGGATATTGCTCTGTTATGTAGTAGCTTTCTCCTTCTGTTGTACGGCTTATATATGGCTGGGGTCAGCTAGGCAGGTCTCCTGTTTTGGAGGAGGGTATGTGTATGTCTGCAATTCTTTGTGAAAGGAATGGCCATTTTGAAGACTGGGATAGCACACTAAAAGATGTACATTCTTCTTTGGAAACACTGATGATGTCAGCACCCTATAAATACAGTAGGAGAAGGGAAATCATCCAGTAATGTGAATAGCGTGCTGTGCTAATGCATCTTTCTCAAGTGCCATAACCTAGTTAGGTAGGGGTTTGAATCCTACAAATGCCATGTGTGCATTTGGCACACAGTTTGTGAATGTGTTGTGTGTTTTGCTTTCATTATTGTATGACATATTATTATAACAGTAATTGCCATGCACACATCAGGTATGTGTTTGCCACATACAGATGTGTACCTGTGACCTTTAATAGTTCCTATGTGTGAAGCCTGCCCCATATGAATACAGTTGTTACATTTGCCGCCATGTGCCACATCTTACCAGACCTTAGGCCATGCATGTATGTTGGTGACAATGCAAGCTACTGCAGTGATCTGTGTCCTAGGCCAACTATGTGACACACACCCATGAAAGCTTTGATAGATTAATGTGGGTAATGGTTCATGTCTGCAGTATATGTCAGACATGTTAAAACACAGCAAAGTCTGTGAGTGATGGCCATCCAGTGTAGGTGTATGGCAACTGTTGCCGATATGCATACAGACACTTTCTTGCTTAGGTGATACACAGAGGGACTGCAGAATACCTTTGGAAATGTGAATATCACAGGATAGACAAGATAACACCTGTCCACATGTACACACCATTACCCATTCTACATGATGGGTGCTACCACCTACATGGTAATGTTGGAATACTATGTTAAGTACATGCCGATGACAATGCCACAGTAGCGTTACAGCAATATACCATGGCTTGGACAACAGGTATCTGTCCGTATGATACCCTTGTAGTGGTTAGGTGTGTCATGTGTAGAATGCATTGTAGGCCACTGTATGTATTTGCAGTCATGGATGGACATATCCATAGTGTGTTGGCATGTACATGAGACTGCTATATGCCAAAGGGTATTGTTCCCAGGGATGTGTAGGGCTCAGTAACAATGGCTACTGGTATAGTGTAGTACTGCAGGGATATCACTGACACCAGGTTCCTACATCTGTGTATCAGTTGAGGAGACACCATGTAATGACCACTGAATGTCAGGCTATGTAAGCTGTGCATACTACTAGAATGCAGACCATTGACATGTGGAAACTGTATCACCCACAGCATACTGTCAAACCATGTCATGTTCCATGCTGACCATGTTCACAAATGTACACCTGCAAATTGGTGATGCAAACATCACACATGTACTGTCCACACCCCAACACATGCAGGCACAGGTACGCACAACAGCCATGTGGCACATGTGCAGACAGTACACTTTGGGATTTAGCACTGGTGTTTACAAAACTGCAATGACAAACATAGTTAATGCATCATGCATGCTCAAATATACCCACAACAATATCATTACACTGTACTGTTAACAACATGATAATATTACTACAGTGCTATGTAGTCACCCTGTGCATCAGTACCATGCTATCCTGTTCCAGCATCAATGTTACAGATGGCAGGAGGTGGCAGAGTTTCAACATATGCACAGGGTGTGTACTTGGTTTGCCAGAGTCTGCCATTGACACATCCAATCGACATGTATGTGTGTGTGTGTTAGTGAGGGACAACAGTACAAGATGGGGCAACATTGCTGTCATGTGTGTGTGTATGTGTTAGCCCTAGGTGATAGCATTATGTGTGTGTGTATGCATGCACACAGTTCCACCATGTGGCTGCCATATATGGGTGTTTTTGGACAGCCACAGACTGTACCTGCCAGGTCATACAGGTCACTGTCTCTGGCCACGGACATGGTACCTTTGCCTGGCAGGGGTGCTATGGACAGTATCAGGTACTAAGCCAGACTGGGTACTGTCATCAGAAGCAGTGGGTTGTTGACTGGTCACATGTCCCTGCTGGGACTGTCCAGAGCCACATGCACGTGGTCTTCTAGGGCGGTCTAATGACAGCATAGACCCAGCATTGCTGGGGCTGGTACTGGCACTATGGGAGCGGCTGCGGGTTTGTTGTCATCCGCGATGACTGGCAGCTGATAATGTTGCTGGCAGACGTCCACGTTGACGCCTCAACCATCCTGCACTGCCCTGGCTCCTGGACATGTAGTTGTGGAACAGATCTAATGTGTCCCTCCAAGGTCTATCAATGACTTTGCTGATGTTACGGATGGCAGAAGCAACGTCATGCATAGTGTCATTCATAGCAGTGCGATGTGCTCTAAGCTCCCTCAGACCCTGTCTGGTGTACCGTTCCATACGTGCCTGTGCCTGCATTACAGCCCGGAACATAGCTGAGGTTGATAGCCCTCTGTGGGCAAGTCTGACAGGGGCAGTACAACCACGGATGCTCCCAAGACAACCCCTGAACATCTGCCTGTGTGGTACCATGTCAGGAATCTGGGCCATGGCTGCTGTGAGGGGATGCATATGCCAATGATACCACACTACCCTGGTCAATGCCCACTGTATGCTGTCCCTCAGCTAAGGACATTGGTGACAATAGATGTATCAGCAGGATGACTGTGCGCATTGATGGGGTTGACTGCTGTGTACTGTCAGTTGGATGACCAACGACAGACCCTGTCACACCTCCCTGTGCCATTACACATGTATCATCATTAGCGCTATCCCCAGCAGTGGCTTCAGGTTCCCTGCTGCTTTCCACCAGAGCAACATCAGAACCTGTGAGAAGAAGATAGGAAACACAGTTTACAAATGTGTACACGATATTAGCACACAGGCACACATGCACATATGCACACATGCACACAGGTGCACATGCACACAGGCACACAGGCACACAGGCGCACATGCACACAGGCACACATGCACACATGCACACAGGTGCACATGCACACATGCACACAGGCACACAAGCACACAGGCACACTCCTCAGTACAGCAGATACAAACACAGACACACCTGCAATCCAACACATACACAATACTGTTTTAAGGTGGGTGACCATTTCACAAGGAAAAACATCACTGCACATGTGTCAGCATGCAGGTTATGTGTTGCACAGGAACATGCAGTGCAAGTGTAGACAGCCCTTGTTAATAACAGTATACGTGTACTTGATGTTTGTGTGTAGTTGTTCAGTGATTGTCTCCACCCTGGGACACAATGTGTACAAGGACATAACAATGTTGTGCAAGTGTTACAAGCTGTGGGTGCATAGATTTGCACACACACACACACACACACACACACACACACACACACACACACACACACACACATACACACAACACATGACTGTGCTACGCAATAACAGCTATGTGTACTTTTGTGGTCAGTGGAACTGGATGTGGTGTAGTAACATGAGCTATGATCAACATGCTTCTTGTGGTCAGTCAACAATAATAATGTGTGCCAGACAGGCAGCTAGCATGCTGTACCTGAAGTGCAGTAACATGACTACATCCACAATTACACAGCCACTTGTTACATGGGTGTGTAAGGTGGCCAATAGTGAGCATTGCCTAACATGAATGTATTATTTGTTCCAGACTGTTGCACAAAGACATGATAGGCCTCTACCCCACAGGAATATTAGGTGTGCTGCATAGATAAGCGGGATGCTGAAGGCTGGCCATACAGCAGATGTCATAACTGGACATGTGTAGCAGGCTAAGGTGTAGTGTGTATGCCAAACATGTGTGCGTTGTGTACATGTGTATCTGGTATGCCTATACAATGTCCAGTACTGTGTTGCCACATATGTGTGCCATGCTCTGTGTATTGCATGTGAGTGAGGCAGCTACTGAGAATAATGGGATATGCATAGTCTCACAGCAAACATGCACAGCATGCATTATGTGCAGGTGTGTTACATGTGCACACACTACACCTCCATATGACATGCACATGTCATTAGCAATAGTATTGTCATTACACACTCACCAGCATGGATTGGCTGCCTTGCTGTCACTCCAGAGGGACCTGCAAACATATGAGAGTGATTGCCAGTGGCCACAACTGTGCCTTTGATACTGTGAGTATGATAAAGTACAGTAGTACAACAGGTGGCTTTCACTGGTGTACAGATTATGCTCAGAATATCAATCTTGCAGAAGAATGGGCAGGTTAACAGCTGCACAAACAGTACACATCTCACACATGCATAGACTACCAGTACAGAGAACAGTCATCTACAGATATGGCATGTCACCTGCACACTCCATTTCAACATTCTGGGTGGCTCCGCCCTCCATGATGACACATGTTTGTGGATATTCTTGTTGTTGGCCTGGAGCCACAACACTTAGGAGGTGCTCCTCCACACTGGTGAGGGGGGTTGGATAGGTACCCCACCACCGGTGGCAAGCTGTTGTCTGTGGATATCAGATGCACGCTGCCGGACATGTCTAATTAAATCACTGCAGTGATGGCGTACCTGCTCATATGTCCAGTTATGCATGCCTATGTCATTTACCTGACGGACAAGTTCTTGCCACAGTGCAGCCCTCTCATGCTGGTTCTGGCTGGTCCTGGAAAACAGCACATAGTAATTCTGCACCAGGCTCTGGTGGATCTCGTGATCCTCTGCTGCTGTATAAGGTGGGTTTCTTTGATGCACCATCACCCTGGAAGGAAGGAAAAGAAAAATATGTGAGCAAGTCATGTGACACACTTAATATTCAAATGTACTGATATCACTCCACTGCCATATACAGCATCTATCTGTCTATCAGGGGATACACATGTTCAATACCACATATCAGAGCTCAGCCCACAACTGTCTGACAGTGCCTGCCACACTCCATACAACAAACTAGTATACACCAGCCCTCGGCACACTGTTTGGGATACAATGCATAACCTCACACTGGGGGTATGTATCAAGCTAATGGATGAAGAATATTGTCATCCCATGCAATGAATGCAATGCACATTTACAGTTTCAATGGTAATCCACCCTAGTCTTTGATGCCATACCCCTTACTGACATACGTGCACAATTGTTACTAAAGCCAGCATACTGCTGTCACAGAGTATACATGCTGCCAGGTACCCACACATACCCTGTAACACACATGTAATTGCAGCCATGATACAGGCATCATTACACACACATTACACATACATACAACACACAAATGTATGACGACACAGATGAGCATTAACTGTGTACCTTATAGTACTGTTTGCCCCTACTTACAGATATCTATGCATAAGGTATGTAATCTGTGCAGACTACAGGTAACACACCAAACAGTGTTACCACAGAATGTGAACATGCACCATACTGCAGTGTTTAGGCCTACAACATCAGGTAGTACAACAGTTCATATGTGAGCTGGATTCAACAGCAGTACCACTTACTAAGCATACATGTATTGCTTCTGCCTATGATGGGACAATGCAGTCATACACAGGGAACTACGGCACAACATATACCAATCTGGTATGTTTGCATCCCAATAACTGACACATCTTTCTCTGGCCTCACACCAAGGACACCAACTACCATGACAGACACAAACTCACGCTAAGCTATCACACCTTTACAGACCTTGCACACAGTCAGTGTCACACTCATTCAATGTCACATAGCTGGTATTGCACTGAGTACATGTGTGTGTGCATTGTGTCATAGGTATGTACTATGCTATTGGCCCTGGGCCTAGGGCAGCCTAGCCATCTGCTACCCTGCGCTTTGGTACACATGTACTGTGATTTTACTTGCTCCTGTGAAATGGTTACACACACATGACTCACAGGGCATATTACCTATCTCCATGACATTCATCAGGGGTATGTATGACATCTACTAATGAGGAGCCTTGTTTGTTAATGCTGGGTGGTTTAGTCCAGGGTATGACATATTTGTGTACAGAAACCTATACCTCCAGCATGTGCTGTTTAGTGTGGTGACAGGGATTAGGGTCCTAGGTCATGTAGGCTGGACGGATTGTGAGGTGTTGCCATGGTGGTTGGCCAACTGGTATGGGTGCGACATAACTCTGTATGTCCAGCACTGGTAACCTCTGTGTAGGCAGTATTCAAGGCACTCTAGCTGTGGTTTTTCTGAGTCAGTCTGCATAGGGAATGTGTTTGTGGCCATTATAAGTCATTGTTATTTATGTCTGTGGCCTTTCCACTTGCTGCAGTTCTCATGAGAGGTACATACTGCATAGGACATTGTGAGGTGTACAGGGGTACACTGACTTACATTTACCTAGCTGACACACCTTTTGTGATGACACATACCATGAACAGGGATTACAAGACTAGTGTGCCACTGTGGATATCAAAGGGGAGGCTATTGTACACCTGTGTCCCATGTTCCCTTCTGACACCTCCATTGGTAGGCAGGCAACCACCTATGTGGTAGTTAGTGGGTAACATGTTTTGGAATGGGGTATGGTACTGCAGTATCAACACTGGTGTTCTGTCCATGCCTTGGTCACTAGGCACCTGTTGCAGTACATCTGCCCCCATGTCCCCCTCTCTCACTCTCTCTTTATATATATATATATATATATATATATATATATATATATATATATATATATATATATTTATATACACATATATATATATATATATATATATATATATATATATATATATATATATACATATATATATATATATATATATATATATATATATATATATATATATATATATATATACATATATATATATATATATATACACCGCTATATATAACTATATATATATATATATATATATATATATATATATATATACATATACATATCTATAGACATTCATATCTATCTGTATACATGTATGTATCTAAATTTATATCTATATATGTATTTGTCTATTATATCTATATGTATATATATTCTCTATCTATCCATATATCTCTATGTATCTATACAGATCTCTGTGTACATATATATGTATATATATATATATATATATATATATATATATATATATATATATATATATATATATATATATGTATGTATATATATATATATATATATGTATATGTATATATATATATATATATATATATATATATATATATATATATATATACACACACTTCTTAACATCCATTGCTGTACATATATATGCACACGTAGGTACATGGACTGCCCACATTTCATGGTGGGAATATCACTTCTGCAACAGTTGTGAGATATACCATTCTGTAATGATATTGCACACTGTTGTGCATAATGCATTATGCTGTCCTCAAGCCATATAGCTGTAGCAGGCCTCACTGGCTCTGTCTCACAGAAGTTCACCACCACATGACATATACCTGCACTGCATGCTGTTTTCAATGCCACACACTACAACCTCCATTGATATGTGCACATAGCAACCTTCAACTACATATGTATGACCAGCCTTCACTAACAGTTGCAGTATGTCCCTTGCCCTATGCACATCTTCATATACATATAGATACAGACTGCTAACACATATGGAGGGTTTACAGTATGTAGATAAGTAGATTATGTAGTTTACATTACTTTTGTCTCTGACAGCTTTTTCTTTTGGATTGCTGGCTCGCTAGCTTGCTGGCTGGCTGGCTGGCTGGATGGCTGGATGGCTGGCTGGATGGCTGCCTGGATGGCTGGCTGGCTGCCTGGGTGGCTGGATGGCTGGCTGCCTGGATGCCTGGATAGCTGCCTGGATGGCTGCCTGGATGGCTGGATGGCTGGCTGGATGGCTGCCTGGATGGCTGGCTGGCTGCCTGGGTGGCTGGATGGCTGGCTGCCTGGATGGCTGGCTGGATGGCTGCCTGGATGGCTGATTGGCTGCCTGGATAGCTGGCTGGATGGCTGCCTGGAATGATGGCTGGCTGCCTGGATGCCTGGATGGCTGGCTGGATGGCTGGCTGGCTTGGTTTTTCTTTTTTTTTGTTGTTTTATTTTGGTCTGTCTCTCTGTCTGTCTCTCTCTCTCTCTCTCTCTCTCTCCCTCCAGTTGCTGCAATGATATTATTGCATGTGTGGACTGGCAGTACAGGCTGCTTTTGTAGGTATCTGCACATGTGCATGTGATGGCCTCAGCACCAAAAGGTGGTCAGCATTTACTAATTGCATGCAGCCTGCTGTGTGGTAATTGCAGTTCTCACTGTGATTTCAGGACACTGCTATAAAATGTTAGGTTAGGTAGGCGTAGGCCTTTCTGTTTTGCAAGGTAGGGACCATGCTGGTTTGCTGTGGACACTGTTGTGTCAGTCAGAAGGTTGGTATGTCTCTCATATCTAAGGCTGTGTTGTAGCCACTGAAATGTATGCTGTACTGAAACCTGACTGTTGCTTTTTCCAGTTCACTCTTCTCAGTGTGTATGTTAACTCACACCTGCTAATGCTAACACTGTTTATATGGGAGTATATACTTTCCTGTGGGAGTTGTGGATTAACTGGTATACAACAGTAGTTCTTGCAATGTGTTGCTATGGCTTCACTATTTTCCCCTTACATTCACTCCTTGAAGGCCTGATATTTGTCTTTACTGGAATGTGTTGCTATGGCTTTCCTATTTTCCATTTACATTCACTCCTTGTAATGCATGATATATTTCTTTCAGCAGTAAGCTCTTATATGTTTGCTGTGGCTTGGTGGCACTGCATGCAGTCTGGTGAGCCCAAGGTCTGGGGCTTGACACTTACAAGGGTATTTTATTTTGCTGCTGAGCAGTACTAGGGCCTTGTATTTTGTACTAATAATTATGAATATCAGGCACATGCAGTGCTTGTAAACTGCTATACTGTCATTATTTTCCTTTGATATTTCTGTGTTGTACTCCTACATGAGGGTGTGCTTGTGGGAGTAATTTTACAGCTATTCACAGAGTGTGTAACAGCAGACAGGCTGATATGCCTGTGTATTTCTGACACTTGCAGGCCTCAGATACTCTCAGGTATATATTTGGCCATCCTCAGGGAAAGGTACATATCAGTGGGATACACCCGTGATATATTTCAGATATTCTGCAGTTGTGACTGTGGGGTATTTTGAGCATATGTATTGCTACACCATTTCTGACATGCAAGTAGTGTCTACTTTAACTTACTGACAGTCACCATTACGTGGGATACCCCACCTTTCTGCCTACTGTTAGTACATTTCACAGGGAGTCAGTGGGGCACAGGTAACATTTTTTTGCAAATCAGGGACATCCCTGTAAATCAGTCACAGTTGGGAAGTCTGGCCTCATACCTATTCAAATATGGCAGTGTTTATCCTGCTCTGATACTGTGTGGGGTTTGTAAGGTGCTACTGTAACTTTATTACCTCCTAGCATGGCTGTTTCTCTTATCACACTAATGTAATGCAATTCCACAAGAATTGCCAGTAATGATTCAGGGAACAAGCTTTGTGTAATGGCCTTCCTATATTCCCATTACATTCACTCCTTGTATTTCATGATATATTTCTTTCAGCACCAAGTTCTTGTATATCTGCAGTGGTTCAGTGGTAATTCATGCAGACTAGTGTTTCCAAGGTCTGGGGTTTGAGACTGACAGGGGTATTTTATTTTGCCGATGAACAGACTACAGGCCTTGTCATACAGCGTGACTAAGGCACTTTTAAGCAGTTGTAAGCAGGTTTGCACTGGTTTGCGTGATGCTTACACATGCGCACACTCACTTAGCTAAGCGCACACATGCGCATACCCACTGACTATTGCTTAAAAGTGCTTACTCCCGCTAACACCATCGCTAATTTCTTTTAAAGAAAAGAAAAGAAAATGGGGGGATAGGAAAGTGGTGAAAAAGAGGGCACAAAGAGGGTAGGACAGTAGGAATACAAGCTTGGGATGTGCAGGAAGGATGTAGGGAAGGCCCATAGCTGCCCATTTCTTTATCAGCAACAGCTGTGCATATGTGTGAAATTTGGTGTGAAATTTGAAACCTTCCACCCCTGAGAGAGGGGTGAGGACAACAAAATATGTTGTACTGCCAATTAGAAATATCACTTTACATGTCCAGTGGACATGTGTGTGAACTGGGCAGCTATGTATGGGGCATAATTTTTTTGTGGGAGCAGAGAGCCCTTTTTTTATTTTTTTTTTCAGGTGAGAGTGGAATGTGCGGTACAGGAAGTAGGTATATTTGGGGAGGTAGGTTGGGGAGGTTAACAGACAAGACAAACAAGATGCATACAGGGGCGGAGTATGACACATGTGGGGGGTAAACACAAATGACAGGGACGGATGTTTGGATATCGCAAGCCCATGAGCCCACAGATGGCAACAGTGGAACTGAAATCCCTACCCATAGGCAGTTACCACTGCACCTTCACAGCCCAGGCTGGGGCTGTGCTGGGGGCTGGATAGGACAGGCAGGCACACCCGTGAGTTGCTCCACCCTCGCCTCAAGCTGGTGTAGGGTATCAGTCACAGAATGCCTGATCTCACTAAGCACCACAGACCGGACCCTATGGAGGGTGAGTGGAGGCTCTCCTCCGGCCATGCTTGCAGAGGGGGGACGAGCCCCATCCCCTGCAGTGCTTCCACCTGAAGGTGGCACAGGGCTACCAGAGGAGGAGGTCCAGGCCTGGGCACTGGTGCCAGGTGCACTCGCCAGCTGAGGTGGGAGAGGTGGGTCCACCGGAACTGGCCTTCCCTGTTGAACTATGTTTAGTAGTATTTTATGGCATTTTGGGTTAGTAACAAACAACACCATTCAAAATTAGTTGTAACAGCATGCATCAGTATTCCCATTAACCAAACACCCATGAATTCTGAACATTGAGCAGCAAGCATAACGCATGCATATTTAGAACAAGTGCACATTCCAACATCATGCAGGGTTGATTGGTGGCAACAGGCCATCAGGTTTGGATATGTGAACGGGGCACATGCATCAACGTACAAGCAGATATGTATGAACTAACAGGGCAAATGTCCATGGGAGTTAATTGTGAATGCACATACCCAGTTTGGTGTGGAATGGCATCATTTATGAAGATAGGGTAAGGTGGAGAAATTTTACATTAACAACTAAAACTACCTATACATATACTGTACATTCCTAGTCGATGCAGATATATACCCCCTACATGTATTAGTACAGTTTCCTGTAAGTAACCTTAGGAATGTTGGTGATGGGGATGTTACTGCTACATTAATATACATTCCATTTTTATTCATATATGTTCATATCAGGCTGTGTTCAGGTACAACATCCTGCTTCATTTGATTTATATGGGTCTCGACAACTGTGGATGTTCAGCATTTCATACACCCATACTATTTCCATAATGCAAGGGTACAGCAACATATCAAATTTGTGGGACGGACACAGTCCATGTTCTGTATTTTATTTAGCACATTACACTCTTTTGTTGTGGCTGTCTCATTCATTTCATTATGTCATGACTGCAGTATACCTTTATTCCAGACTTATTACAGCTTTCTTGGTAGCTTCAAACTGTCTTTCTCACACTCTCTCGATTATTTCATATTTACATTTCAGAATGGTACTTAATTATAGGCTTTATTAACATTTATTACTGGTTTACAACAACCCTTTCCAGCTGACTCACTTATTTCATATGGCAGAATTTTCAAGGATGTATTTGTCACTTGTCTATCCTTTTTTGATTGATTACAACTCATTTTCTGGCTGCAGCAGTTATCTGATATTACAATACAGGTGGAAACTCTATTTGAGACTTGTTTAATCTTTATTACTGGATTGCATTACACTCTTTTCCAGGCTGCACCACCTAGCTAATCTTACAATACTAGCAGAATCTTTCTTCCAGGCTTATTTGACCTTTATTAGTGGGTTACAACGCTGAACTCTTTTTCAGTCTGTCTCACTTATATTTTATGACAATACCAGCTAAATAATTACTAACCTGCCTGGTGGCACAACCTCAGCAGCCTATCAGCATAGGCTCGCTGATTCACGAAACGAACACCTGCAGCTGTAATATAAAGGAAATAATATTGGAACATACGTCTCCATACTATAGGCTAGGATAGCATTTCTTACATACTTAATTACATGGATACTTACTCAGTAGTGGGGCGTTGGGCATTTGGCGGGCCTCCTGGATCCAACGGTTCAGTTGGTCCTCCTTCCATCGCTTCAGGTCCGCATGGTGGTGACAGACCTGTTCACCAGTCCTTGGAATGCCTGTGGCACTGGTGAGATCATGTACCAACCGGTTCCATGCCCCCAGTGAACCTGGCCCTGCATGAGCTGTGCTTCATGATCATGGACTAGGAGCCAAACCATACATTTTGACTCCTCAACACCCCACCTTTGTGCTCTAAAGTGACTTCCCTCTCCTGCACCTGCCATCCTGACTGCAAATGGGTACCACAATCAGTTATGCTGTGTATTCCCACCTATGGGGCTTATATATGCTGGTTTTCCCACACTTATCTGTGATTGGCCATTTTGGATATTTATCAGCTTAAAAAAACCTGCTTTGTCATGCTTCTGTTTCCATTTATTCCTATATATATGCTATTACTGCATTTCTCAGTACAACTGTCATGGCTTAGTGGTTCAGTACTTTGACTATGGTGCAAGGTATCCCAGGTTCAACCCTGGGCATTGCTGCTTTTATTTTACTACTGTCTAGACAGGCTAGGAGGTGTGTCTGTGTAATGGCGGCTTTGATACAGCTTGCCCAATGTTGCCCGATGGTAAGCTGGTTGGCTCGCTGCGCAGGTTTGCGCAAACGGCTTACGCTGGGTAACGTGTTATTTAGCTATGAGCACTCATATTATGCTGGGGGAAGCACTGCTGAACTATGGGCAGTCATTTTAAGTGTGTTAAAGTGCTGCTCAACTCCGGGCACTCATATTAAACCTGTTAAACCGCTGCTCACCTGCGGGCACTCATATTAAGCTTGTTAAAGTGCTGCTCACCTATGGGCACTCATATTAAGCTTGTTAAAGCGCTGCTCACCTATGGGCACCCATATTCAGCTTGCTAAAGCCTTGCTAAGATATGGGCAATTATGATCCTTTTTTTATATTTTATTATGTCGGATTTCTTCAAAAATACATGGCCCATTTCATTACATTTTACTTAAATTATAGTTTTATATATATATATATATATATATATATATATATATATATATATATATATATATACATGTCAGGGGATTGTTTCATGCTTATTTAAATAAAAATGGAAAATGATGTTGTGGGGGCTCGAACGGTGACTACCTCCTCTTTGGCCAACG
Source organism: Protopterus annectens (assembly GCF_019279795.1). NCBI lineage: Eukaryota > Metazoa > Chordata > Ceratodontiformes > Protopteridae > Protopterus > Protopterus annectens. Next base: position 915,669,492 of record NC_056734.1, read on the forward strand.
TCTCTACCACTACGCTATTGCTACTTGGCTTAATTTGCATATTTAGATCTTATATGCTTTTCAATGTCTGCTAACTGTGGCTGAGCGGAGGGCATACCCGCGCAAACGAGAGCAACTACAGGCAGACATTTTGGAAATTATAAAAAAAAAAATTAAACTGCTATTTTTACGTTTTACATTACAGTTGGGTTTATAGTCTGTGAGGGCATGTGTGGTGTGTTACTTGACATTTCCGCGGACTCGCTCTTGGGTGTTTACTTTCAGGACTCTGACTCTTCTGGGGGCATGTCCCTTTGCAGAACTCGGCATTCAAACACGCCCCCTACTTTCCTACACGGACCATGTTACCCTAGGGTATGATTCAGCATGCCCTCATGAATATGCATGGCATGCTGATGTCATACCATTAGACTGCAGCCTCCGTGTAAGACGTATTAACTCTTACACCGAGGTTTCGTGAATCCGGCCCAACATCTTTTTAACATAGCAGTTTAACTTATTCCACACTTAGAGGGAGGAAATTGTTTAGATAAAAACCCAGTCTGATTATACTTATACTCTAGATTTCTCCTCCACACGGCAATAAATGTATTACCTTGACTTGGGAAATTGGTTATTTGCAGCAAAGCCCTGCTTTTGCAATGTATCCCATCAAATCTAGTTATGGAATACATTAATTTTCCTAACTGTACCCCTAAGTACTGCACAGGAGCCTTCCATTTTGAATCAGTGATAACATCATTAGATTCCAGATTCTTTAATTACTCTCATTCCTTGGATACTCAGCTATAACACCACTAGATTCTAGATTCTTTTGTTGTTCCCATTCCTTAGATACTCTGTGATGACATCACTAGATTCTAGACTTTAGTAGCTCTAATTCCTTAGCTACTCAGTGATGACACCACTAGATTCTAGACTTTAGTAGCTCTCATTCCTTAGATACTCAGTGATAACACCACATATTTAGTTGTTCTCATTCCTTGAATATGCAGTGATAATAACACTAGATTCTAGACTCTTTAGTTGTTCTCATTCTCTGGATACTCAGTGATAACACCACTAGAGTCTAAATTCTTTAGTTGCTTTCATTCCTTGGATACTTGGTGTTAACACCACTAGATCATCATCATCATGTACAATACTAGAGCATTTTTTTCCTTTTCTACTTTGTGTATATCTTATTGAACATTATGAATTTTGTTTATAACTTCCCCTCTCTCTCTCTCTCTCTCTATATATATATATATATATATATATATTTATATATCAATAAAAACCAAAAGGGCTGGAAAAAGTTTTAAGTAACTCACTTTTCCCAAAAAAATTTTATTGCTTTTTCATTAAGATATATCATATAGCTTATTAAATAGATTAAATAATATCTAATAATTAGAACAAGATAACTATGTACAATATTTACATTGGCCTGAAAATTAATTTCAAAATTATTCTAACTAATCAAGATGATGTCATATAAAGAAAGAAAATATATATATATTTTACATTCTTCTTATTTTACAGTTATTAAGAGGCTGAGTTCAAATGTAATGTCTCAATGATAGAAACTATTTCCTTCCATGGATTGTTGCTTGATTTCTTGGGTGCAATCCTTAGTTCCTTTACTTTAGTTTCCATCAATGTGGTTTCCTTCAGTAGTGTTAAAAATTCTTCAAAATATAGTTTGGTATTAGATCTTCATTTCCTAGAAATACATTTTCTAGCATTTGCTAAGATATTCCAAAGTATATATAAATTGTTCTTTACTACATGGGAAGTAACTCACTTTTGAATGTGGAGGAATGGATAATAGCCCAGATATCAGTATGTAATACTTTTATTACATTAATACAATCCTTAAGGAAAACTTGTTGCTTAGTTATTTGCCATAACATACTCCTTTTAAGGTTGACACATGCTGATTCTAAGACAATAAATGTAACAAATAATTCTTTCATTTTATTCCCAGATATTTTCTATTAGCTGTTGTAATATGCAGCATGTATGTAAAACAAATCTGTTCTCAATGTATGAGGATTACAAATCAAATTGGCCTATCTTACATACGTTATTTTTTTCAGAATTATAGCATAATTAATGAACAAATTGCCTAAAGACTATCCAATAATGTAACTGGATGATACATGTACAATTATTTCTATCACAAATAAATGAACTTCCAGAATTGGAAGGTCAAGATTTCCAAACATTCCATTTTAAAAAATTTTTACAGTTACTTGTATAACAATTCAAAATATAGTGTTTTTCAGTTTACTCAAAATTGCTTCACCTACGCAACATTAAAATGCTTCAACTTACTCTTACAGTCTGTATTATGAATTTTGAATATGCATGCATGTTCTTATTCAAAATTTCTTATAGCAATTTTGCCTCTTTTTAATACTAATTGATTGTCTCCTATTTGTAATTTTTACCAGTACTATATGCCATACATTTACAAAATTTCTTATTAACTTTATTTTCTGTCAATTGCAGACACTTATCCCATTTGCTGTTTATGTTGTCTCCCACAGCAGCATCCAATATCTCTTTCTTTAGTAATCTGTCTCTAGTTTTTAATCTTTTTTTCAAACTCTGTAAATACTGTTTCATGTCATTACATTTCTCATCAAACCACCCAGTCTATTTATTTTTTAAATATTTTTGTTTCAGGTTTTGCCTTACACTTCATTATACACCCCCATTTTTCCATTAAGGTACAGCATACTAGTTCCACATCAGAAAATGTAAGGTAATCTATGAAATTAGGGTTGCAACTTATTCAAAAGACAACCATAAGACTGTCTCTAGCTACATTAGAAAGGTTAGAAATAACCAACAATTCTTTACTACCACCTTTTCTGACCCCAAGGCCATTGTTAACATTCTTGCAGACAATTTCTCTTCAAGGCAAAACTAGTGCACACAGAAACAAACAAGCAAGCTGGGCATAAAGTAAAACGTGTAGCAACTGTAGGTAAAACCAGCAAAAAATGTTAATCCAAGCTTTTGTCCAGTTAATTATTGTGAACCTCCACAGAACAAATTGCAAAACCATGAGCTATCACAGTTAAAACTAGTGCAGAAAATCATGTGATCTGTAAAGACCAATAAGAAATCTAAAAGTCTTTTAAAATCTAGTAATCAAGATACCTATTATTGAAAAACGTAAACAAATGAATCAGAAAAAAGTGAATCATAAAAAGATGGGTGTGAGGTTTTCAAACAATTATAATTTTATTATCCTTGAGAGAAATAAAATGTAATGTCGGTGGTGGTACATGGAAGAATAGAATTGAATACAAAGAATCGGTATGACAAATAAAGTTAATCTCTACAAACCTGTTGGGGATTAATGACTGTATTTCCCTATTACTGGTCTTACGACAAAGGACAGCTGCATTATGATTGATCATTTTTATAACTGATTATGTCAAAAAATCACGTGCCTCTCCCATTATTGTTCATTATAATTGCTGATTTGTTCATGTAACAAATTTTAGTTTCTTTATTATTGTATATTTCTTGTTTTTCTTTAAAAAACATATTTTTGTTTCCATGATTTCACAATTTGTTCTGAAGAAGTCAACAATAACTAATTAGATGAAGCTTGTCTTTGCTTGTAAATTATTGATGGTGCACATTCACTGGATTTGGGTTTTGTTAAACAATTTATTTTCCAAATTCACTCCATCCATCCACCCCTCTATCCCCTCCATTCCCACTCACAATCATCTTTGTGAGTTCAGTTTAACCCAAGCTCTTTTGGCACTTTTCAAAATTAGAAATAACTGTTCCACAGATCCTATAAATATTCTTGGATGTCTACTATGAAGTGTACAATCCCATTTAGCAAAACTCCATCATCAATTCTTCAGCCTATGTCTCTCCAATTGTTATATTCCTGAGGTTTGTAAAATGGCAGTTTTGGTTCCCCTGTATAAAGGTGGTTACTCTACTGACCTTGGCCTTCTACTGACCTATTAATCTCACTAGATTTATTTGCAAAGCCATGAAGCATATTGCAACTGAATTAATAAATAATGATATAGGTAACCTTATATCCCTGTACACATTCTAGTTTAGCTATATAAAAGTCAGATCATGCCTCTTCAAACTAGTTGAGTTCCTTGAAAAGGATATTAAGGCCACAGATAAGGGCCATATAGTGCACACTACTTATAGGACCTTGCAAATGCCTTTGACACTTTCCCACATGCTGAAATTATTGGCAAACTATCTCAACAGAAACATACATACATAGATCAGTGGATAGGCAATTAATTGCCTGACAGAACCCATATCATTAATGTCTGGGGTATTTTCTCTAAACAGATAAATTTCACCAGAGGTGTCCCATAGATCTCTGTCTTGGATCCTCTCATCTTTGCTACATATTTCTCTGGCATAATAGCCAATATCAAGTGACTATGGTGAAACGATAACAGTTAATGACTGCAAACAGGGTGAAGTTGTCATATTACATTTTGATACTCATATTATCCCAGAAGAACTAAACAATACACATGCTTGGTGTATTAATCATGGGTTTACCCTAAATATGAAGAACTGTAAAAAAGTTCTTATTCATAAATCTAGAGTCACTACTACGTACAATATTCATAATATCCCACTTAAACTTGACACAGTCATCAGGGACTTGGATCTGCACTCTCTCTATTCCTGACTATAATGCCTACTACATCTTCAGACTTACTGGCAATTGTGGGGGAAGTATCAAGATTTCTAAAGGATATCGTCACCGCATGAGAGATTCATCGTTCAACACATCTGAACTCTTAGATGTTCAAATCACCATAAACAAGGCAGATAACCACTACATAGCTTGCTATAAAATATCGTCTATATCACCTTCTGAGTTTAAAGTTATTTTAACACAATAGGTGAAGTTCCCATTATACCCAAAACCTTTCTATCAGGGGACTTCAACTATTCATCAATTAACTTGCTGACCTACACAGTAAATGCACAAAACCAATACGCAAGATGTATGCAAGTCTAAAAAAGACCAAAACCAAAAAACAGGACTTGCAAGAGTGCCCAAATGAAGGTCAAAACCAAACTTCTTAGATGAACACAAGCACTTTATTTCCTTAACGCTGCAACACAAAAGAATACGTTTTCGACATAGAATCCAAGTCTTCATCAGAGATGAACAAATCACAGTAGACCTTACATCAATTTATACCATCCAACCTGTGCAAAATACAATGATAATTAATCATTAACATACCTTAATTGAACAAATAATTTAAAGGTAAAACAGTGTTATAAAAATTTCCCTTTTAAAAAACTTTAAAATCATTGTTAAAATCCATAAAATAATTCTTAATGTTAAATATAAATAATATAATTCAACATTTTATACTTTGACTTTAAATTCATAATATAAAACTACATTTATTTCTTTTTCATTTTAAAAAAGCTACCTTTTGTGTTTCTTAATGTTAAACATATACCTAAAACTCTTGTATTTAGTGCCATCTTGTGGCTAGTTCTCAAATCACAATTTAGCAGCTCTTAATTTCAAAACAGAAGTAATGGAAATCATATCGTTTAAACCTGGGGGTTTTGTGGAATCTAAGACAATCTGCCAAAATAACTCCCTGTATTCGAGTTTTGCCTCCCACATACCCCCTCTCAATTCCTTAGGTACTATTTCCAAAACATAAAAAAGAAAAGTTGCTTGCGGACAAATCAAAGTGTGTCTGTAAAGGGCATTTTTGTTATTGTGCTTCCTAATTTCATAACTGTGTTCATAAATACGATTTCTTAATTTTCTCTCTGTTTTGCCTATGTAGAATGAAGTGCAAACTTTACAAGTAGCCATATATACCACACCATTGGTGTTACAGTTGGAAAAACATTTGCTGATAATCTCCCTATTTCTTGATGTAACTAGAATACTACCCCTGTTGTGTATTAAAGGGCATTGTGGACAACTACCACATTTAAAAGTACCGGGTCTTTTTGAAGAAGTATTTGCTTTCCCAAACTCAAAAAATTGTTTGAAATTTACGTCCTTACGGAAAATAAATGTCATTTTTTTATTTTTATGTGTCTCAAGGTCAGTAATCTCTGTAAACCTATTCCATTCTCTAGTTATAATTTGTTTTATTGCCCCTGCATCTCCTGAAAAATCCATAATATATGCGTCATCCCATTTTTTCTCTTCCTGGGTATTAGTATTACCTTTAATAAGCTCATAATTAGATTTTCCAAGGATGGGAGCAAACCTGTTGTTCCTTTCCAAAACCACTGACTCCATTGTTTCTTGTAGTAAGGAATTTGGGTAACCACGTTTGCTAAACATTTCCATTAATTTTTCACATTCGGTTGTAAAATCTTCTTCACCAGATGCCATCCTACTCACCCTGACCAACTTTCCTTTAACCAAGTTCTTTTTCTGAAAATAAGGGTGACTACTCTGGAAATGTAGATAAGAGTTGGAAAATGTTTCCTTTCGATGGATACATGATGCAAAACTACCTGGTTCTTTCTTAATGTTAACATCCAAATAAGTAAGATTTTCAGTATTGTAAGTGTAAGTAAAATCCAAAAAGTTTGTGGTGTTTTTAATATAATGCAAAAACTCTATAAATTTCTCATGAGTGTCTGTCCAAAAAATCACTATGTCGTCCAAGAATCTTTTATATAACGACCAACAATCTATGAAAGGACAGTTTAAAATGTAAAGCTGTTCCCATCTTGACAAAACTAGATTTGCATATGTGGGGGCACATTTGGCCCCCATTGCTACTCCTCTTTTCTGTTGAAAAAATTCCCCTTGGAAAAACATAAAATTGTTCTGAAGAATTACATCCATAAAAGTTAAACAATTCCTAAAATCATTTGTAGTAAACATTTTACTGTCTCCCATGATGTCTTCAAACCACTGTAGCCCTATGTCATGGGGGATTGATCCAAACAGATCAACTACATCAAGAGTAACAAAAGCCAAGTCTGCTGAGTATAATTCTGGCTTGACACATCTGAGAAAATCCCATGAGTCTTTCAAAACCAATGGGCTATCATATGACAACTTTTTTAATTTTTCATCCACAAATTTAGCTAAAGAGGATGTAACTGAACCCTCAGATGCCACAATAAGCCTCAGTAAATGGTTAGCATGCCTTGCACTTCCTTGACATTGTAAATGCTGACCTCATTTCGCAAATAGTTAACTATTCTACTAGGGGTCTGAATATACTTGATCTAGTCCTCACAAAAATGGCCACCTCTTGCACATCTCATTGTGCATCATTATGCCTTGTTAAATAAGACCATCATGTAGTCATTTTACCTTTAAAATTGGTGGTACTTCCCCTGTAAACAGATTTGCATTTTGGGGCTTTTTAAAAGCAAATCTTCAGTTACTTGATGAATTAAATAAATCCTCCTATAATCCTCCTCTGAAGGATCACACTGCTCAAGCAATAGTTCTGTTGAAAAGGCAGTCTGTAGTTCTTATTTATTTATTTATCGACATTTGGTGACCAGGAAAGTCAGACTGGGTCAGGAACCCATTTTCATCAGAGGACCAGTGAGAAAAGCTCCAACAATAAGAAGATGCTTGCACATAAGACAATTAAGAGGAAAGAGTAAAAGTAAAAAGTGGATTTGGTTGCTAAATACATATAAACATATATAAAAACATATACAAATTGAAGTCGATAATATAAAAACAGTAGAAAATTTTAAGACCATAGTTGGCAAAGTATCTGTTGTTATAAATATTTAACTATTGGTACAATATCAGGGAACAGTATACAGTAAAGTATTTAGAGTTAAAGTTGTTTAAAATTTAATGATAGGAAACTAGAAAATATAAAATAGAGGAAAGAGGTCTCAAAAGTACTGGCTAGGAAATGGTTGACATTTTGGGTGTAATGTTTGGTGTAGCTATGCATAGATATGGGTTTTATTTTAGGTCAGAATAGTTTATTTTGTTTTAGTAAGAGTTAAACTCAGTAGTAGATAGGAGGAGAGATAGAAGAGATATGAGGGCTGTGTGATAAGAAGAAGTGGTGCTATACTAAGGTAGGTATAGAAGGCAGGTGAAGCAAAGAAGTAGGCAAAAGAAAGAAGATGAGGTAAAGAAATCTGGTAGTGAGAAGCTGTGGGTGGTAAGTATGATAAAGGGGAGAATGAGAGAAGGGTGGATGAGATAGGGATAATAGGAGGTCGGCAAACAGGATTGGATGCAGTGAGAAATAAGTAGAAGAGGGAAAGATAAAAGGGGAAAGGAGGAGATTATCTGTTTGACATGGTACATGGGCAGATATGGGAGTTAAGAAGAAAGAAGGTAGTTTTTTAGTGAGACCTTAAAATTCTTGAGGCAGTCTATGGCACTCATAGCTGTAGGTAAGGTGTTCCTTAGTTTTTTAATAGTGTAGGAGTAAAGACAATGGCCAGCTCTTTTCTTGGGTCTGTGCACAGTTAAGAGTTGTTTACTCTTGGACAGAAAGTTCTAGTAGGGATGTAAAATGTTTTTAAGGCAGGGCAGCTTTCAGGTTTGCATATCATTTTATGTGCTATAGATAGTTGTAGAAAGTCAAGATGATAAAGGAATTCAAGCCAGTTAAGTTCTTAAAGAATGTGACAGTGATGTGAGCGATATGTACAAGTAGCACATTTGGTGATTTTATAGTAGCAGGACTGAAACTTATTCTTTAATGACGTATGTCATTTGGTGAAAATAAGGGCACCATATAGGAGAGCAGATAGGTATTAGCAAGTGTTTCTTTGGTGGGAGTGTCTATGAAAATTTTGAGTCTGTAAAGTATTTTTATTTTGAAATGTGTTTTAATGGCATTTAGTATGTGTTGCTTGAATGTAAGTTTATTGTCTGTGGTGATGCCTAGTACTTTGCATGTGTTACAATTTCAATCTCTTTGTTATTCTATGAATATATTTTAAAATTAAATGTGAGTGGTTTGGGTGTGTAAAAGAGAAGTTTTGTCTTATTAGGGTTGAGAAGTAGTTGTGCTGCATTTAGCCAAGATTCTATTGAGGTAAAGGCATTTTGTATTATTTGTAGAAGGTGTTGCATGTTGTTTGAGGAGGAGATGATGGTAGAACCATTGGCATATTGAATAATGGAGCTTTGAAGGGAATCTGTGTGTAGGTTATTAATGAAGATATTGAAGAGTGGTGGTCCAAGGATAGACCCCTGTGGCACTCCAGTATTATTAACTAGGTAGTCAGACAAACTATTTTGCCATTTTACACATTGTTGTCTATTAGTTAAATAGCTAGAAAACCACTGTTGGGAAGATTGTGAGCAACCCATAACAGAAAGTTGGTTTGGAAGTTTGTTGTGTGATACTTTATCAAAGGCATTTGACATATCCAGTAGAATTACAGAGGCTATTTGGCCAGAGTCTGTGGCTTTGTTGACAGTATCCACAAGGAGAGAAGAACAGTGGTAGTACTGTGTACTGGTCAAAACCATGTTGGACAGGTGAAAGAAGATTATCATGGGTGAGATGGTTTCGTAGTTGTATGTGTATGCATTTTTTCCAGACATTTGGATAGAGGGGAGAGGACAAAGATGGTCAATAGTTTGTTAATTCATTGGATTTTCCACCTTTGTGTAGTGGGGTAATGATGGATTTCTTTCAGACATTAGGGACTTGGCACTCTTTAATGGATGCATCTGCAGCATTTTTTAAATATTCTGAAGGAAGATTGTCGAAGGAAAGGGAATATGGTTTTAGTCTGAGAAGAAGCGTATGTATTAATGTAGTAGATACTGGTTATAATAAAAAGGATAAGATGGAGTACTAGTTATAAAAGTACTATGGTGAGGGAGGGAGGAAGTGCTGGCATTTTTGGGAGATGTTTGAGAGAGGGCTGGAATTTGATTGTCAATGAAGTTAGATCAAGTGTTAGAAGTAGAGTCTGTTACTATCTTTAGCATGTTATCGATAAAGGTGGTATTAAACATATCAGCTATTTGGGAGAGTGTTTTATCTGTGGAAGGGATGTATTTTGTTCTGAGCCTGGGTTAAGGAGTCTTGTGATGGTTTTCCAGAAATATTTTGGGTAATTTTTGTGGTTGGTTATTTGTTGGGAGAAGTAGTTTTTCTTGTTTGTGATTACTATTTTTTTTTTTTGCTTTGTTAGGTAGTTGGTTATATTTTAATAAATTTGTGTCATTTTTATCTTTATACCATTATTTCCAGGCTTGATCTCTGGTTTATAGCATTTATTTTGTGGCTTTAGTTAGCCATGGTGCATGTTTTTTGTTCTTTTTGTATGTATAGGGCTAGACTATTGAAAGTGTTCAGAAATAGTTTATTGAAGTGGTCAATGGCATTATCTAGTGGTTGGGGTTTTAGTGGGGACCAGTTGATAGTTTTTAAGATGGTATTAAATAGTTGTTGGTTAAAGTCTGTTAAGTGTCTGAATGATTTGTAAGTATGGGGTTTAGGTATTTGAAGTGTGGTCCTAAAGGTATAGGCAGGAAGATGGTAATTTGAGTATTTGGGGGAGATCAGAGACCAGGATTCAGTCTAATGTAGCTCCTAGGTTATTAGTGTTTTGCATTCTAGTGGGACTGGTGATTACTTGTGTGAAGCCGTAAAGGTTAATGGTATTTGATGGGGAGACTGTAATTAAATTTTGCCAGATGATGTTGACATCTCTCATGATAATTATTCCATTGCAGATGTTTTCAGATATCTAAGAGAGAATTTCTTCTAGGATAGGGATGTTTTGGTGAGGAGGTATGTACACTGTTGCTATACATAATAATATTATTTATCTGTAAAGATCCAATAAGAATGTTGGCATTCCTAAATGATGGAACTGGTTTGGAGCGAGGTTGTATTGTGTAGGTACTGGGATTAATTAATGCTACTCCGCCTGCTTTTTAATGGGTTCTATCAGTTCTTAGAGGAAAGGAAGGAAGGCTTACAAGGTGGCAATAACAGTTATAAAATGGAACATGCTGAGATGCAGTGGATAGCGGGGCTTCAGGCCAACAAATTTCCTGGACTCAATGCTAATATACATTTGAAGCTTGCCCTCAAGAGGGGTGTAGGCTTTTTAGATGAATTTTATTGGTAGTTTTTAAATTCATGGCATTGGTGTTCTTGAGGAGGTGTGCCTGAAGTGTGTCATTGATTGGCTGTTGTCTTACTTAAATAGACCTTGGAGCTTCTTAATGGCAAATCTGATGAAGGGTTAGATAGGACCCGAAAGCACTCATCTCTGTGTTTTACTTCATTGGACTTCTCTACTTTTGTGGTTTATTGCACTGGACTTCACTTAGATTATCTCTGTGTTTTACTTTGTTGGACTTCATCTACTTTTGTGGTGTACTTCATTGGATTTTACTTGGATTTCATTAAAGTGTATATGTTTTCCTGACAGCCTGGTGGATGCACTTAGTTAACTTTGTGCTATCTATCTATCTATATATATATATATATATATATATATATATATATATATATATATATATATATATATATATATATATATATATATATATATATATATATATATATATATATATATATATATACACAGAGAGAGAGAGAGAGATAGAGAGAGAGACTCCCACTCATTTTTGTTAATAGTGACATCTCAAGTTTATTTAAATTAATATTGTTCTACTTCTAGGCATGCACACCGAGATGGGTTATAAAATTCATGAGGTTAACAGTCTTAAACACAAATATGTATTAGCATGAATAATATTGCTGTTCCTGTGTATTGACCTGAAGTACATTTTTAACAGAGTTGTAGTTTGCACAGCTTTATGAGAAAAAAAACATTTTTGCAATTGATTACATATAAACCTCCAGATCACATCACCCATTCCACATTATGTATTAATTAGTAACACCACAAAGGAACTGACATTACATATCTATATAGTGAGGGTTAGATCCACATGGATGACTAGGAAATAAGCTTTGTTACATATCCTACAGCACTGTCTGTTATATGTATTGTTGCACTATATTTTATGCTTATCTTACGTTGCAGTTTGTGTATAGTTTTTTTTTTTTCTCTCAGTACACTCTGTCTTTATCTTTTAATTGTATCCTATCTGCAATGAATTTTGCCATTATGTTCTGAATTTCCATGTACTCATTCTGTATATAATATTCTTGATTAGAAAAACTGTGATGTATTTTCTGCTCTTTGGGGTCTAGTCAAGGATGAAAAGGCTTAGTAGATCAGTAAATTTTCCTGTTGAAAAAATAGTACATAAATAAATAAAAATGTAGAACAGAAAGACTACAGCATATATTGTAACACTCTGCATATGGCATAATGTGTCTTATGTATGCATACTTTTTTGCTGCATGTCTGAGATATGATTGTGTTTTACTGAAAGCATTGCCCACATCAAAGTGGAATATATGTTGAGGACATTACAATAGTTAAGGCATGTGTGGGAATTTAAAAACATGCATATTCCAATAAGATGAAAAATAAAGCATATTAGTTGGGTATTCCATTGCATTTGTGAGGGGAGATGTGTATCAGGATGTACCTTACAATGCACTGCATCTGCAAACAGATATAATACCGTGAAAGGAGATGTGCACCAAGATAGGCATTACAATGCACTACATCTGCAGACTAATATAATACTGTGAGAGGAGATGTGTACCAAGGTACGCATTACAATGTGTTAAGTCTGCCACAACAGGTACAAGTATGACTGTCATTGTTCATGTTGGTGTGAATGACTTGAGACATACCTCCCTGGACTACATGAAGGGAGACATGGTTGAGCTCTCAGAGTATGTGCCCCAGGCAGGTATGACCATAGCTCTATGCAGCATCATACCTTCACCAAGAATGATACCACAATACCAACAAAAAGTAATTTACTTCAACCATCAGCTTAGTTTTTGGTGTCATTCCAAGGGGATCCAGTATCTGTCTGCCTGTGATGACATGGTTGACAGGCCTCAATGCTTTGCCAGGAATGGCGTCCACTTGTTATCCCTAGGATTCCTAATTCTGGCCAAGGCTCTTTCCTCCCCCATTGTCCCTTTTTAGGCAATGTCCCAAAGACAAATATTCCAATATAAAAGATCTGTCAAAAAGCAAATTGAAGGTCATGCTGCTTAACACTAGTAGCCTTAACATGAAAATGCACTCACTGGGGGCTCTGCTCACAATGGAAGATGCCAACATCTGTGCAGTCAGAGAAACTTGCTTCAGAGCTGCAGAGAGCACCCCCTGCCTTATCATTCTATACCTCATTCCACACATTCCAACCTCAAAATAAGGTTGGGAAGACTAAGGGTGGTAGAGTCTCTATCTTCATTAAAGAAAAGCACACGTCCAGACTGGTTTGCCAGCATGATGCACTAGAACTACTCCAGGTGCAACTGACAGTTGTCAAGACACTCATCCAAGTTATAGCCAGCTATAGACCCCCCCTCCATGACTCAGAACACCCACTCCTCCTACCTGGACCTACTTGATTCCATCAAGATACCCCCTAACACCCTGATCCTTGGTGACTTCAACTACCCCACCATAGACTGGGTGAGCTATTCCTGCACTAATGCTCTCACCTAATGACTCATTCACTTCATCAGTTCTAATGCACTAGACCAGCTTGTCTCATCCCCCACAAGAGGAGATAACATTCTGGACTTGGTTCTCACTATCATGGGTGACCATTGCACCACTCCATCCTAAGTTCTTCCCTGGTGAGATCAGATCATTGGTCTGTCTCATTTGAAATTTATATCCCAACCAATACCCTCAGCCATAACCAGGCTAAAAAAGTCTCCAAACCTGACCACAACCTCCTAAGGGAGGGTATCAGTAGCTTCACACCACCACTACCCCCCTCAGAGGATGCAGATAACTATGCTGAACAGTAAGTCAATGCAGTATACAAGCATCTGTACAATTGCATGGACTCACCCATAACCAACATAACTAAAACCTGCTCCTCAAGGAAACACATACCTATCTGGTGGACATCCTTTATCAACAGGCTTTACAACAAAAGGAAGAAACTCTTGTCCATGGGTAAAAGGGCACAAATTCCCAATTATAAAAACTTCCTCCTTAGCCTCAACAAACAAATTAGATCACTAGTGAAAACCTCCAATGCCAATTATGAATCAAAACTAGCCTCTAAAACAAAGGGAAACCACAAAACCTTTTTTAGTTACATCAGTAAACTCCATGGTAAAGCCCAAGTTTGTTCCAAATTAGTACTTAACGGTACCACTTATGCAGATACTGTTGGCTTAGCCAACCTGCTAACAGATAGGTTCAGTGCAAACTTTACCCCACTGTTCCCACATAAAAGCCAATTCAGCATCCCCAATACTTGTCCTGCACCTCGCATCTCCATAGATCAAGTGTTAAAGGCCCTATCCAAGGCAAAGAACACAGCTTCCATGGGACCTGATAGTATCCCAGGCTATATTCTTCAACATCTCCAGCAAGAACTAGCTTCACCATTAAGCACCCTATTCAACCACAGCCTAAGTACAAGCTTCATACCAGCAGAGTGGAGCACTGCCATTGTCATATCTGTAAAGCTATGGAGCATATTATTATGGACCTCATAAACAAGGACATAGGCAATCTCAAAGCACTTGACCCCAACCAGTTCAGATTTGTCAAGGACAGATCTTGCCTGTTAAATCTAGCTGACTTTTTTGAGACTGTCACAAAGGCCCTGGATGAGGGAAACTCAGTACACACAGCTTACTTTGACTTGGCGAAAGCCTTTGACAGAATCCCCCACTCAGGCATCATCAAAAAGCTAATACAACTTGGCATAAATCCCTTTCTCATGGCCAACCTGCTCACCGATAGGACCCACAAGGTCAAAATATAGGCACATTCACTTCCAACGGCAGGTCTGTCACTTCCTCAAGGATCTGTCCTGTGACCCCTACTATTTGGCATCTACTTCTCAGAGGTCCAAGCAAAGACAAAAGGCCTGTAGCTGATTAAGTTTGCCGATGACTGTAAGTCAGGTGCTGTCATTTACTCCACAAATGATAACATACTACAAGAGGGTCTCACAGCAACAAATGACTGCTGCTAAAGTCATGGCCTTAAGTTAAAAGCAAAAAAAAAAAAGTATTAGCATACGATTCGGCAAAAAAAAAAAAAAAAAAATCAAAAGCAATCTCCTAACCACAAAACCTGTGGTGAGATACCTGGGTGTACAGGTTGACAACAATCTCACATTCAACCATCATGTAGCGGCAGTGGTCAGAAAAGCCTTTTACTTGGTTCATCTCATAAGTAAAGGGATTGCATCCAAAAATAAGAAGGTTATTACCTCTCTGTACTCCTCCTTCATTAGGCCTATAATTAAGTACAACATCCCATTTGATATGTACCTTTCCAAACACCTGGACCAGCTGGAAAGGACACAGAAGTACCTCACAAAGAGAATCCATGGCCTTCAACACCTGTTCTATGTGGACAGGCTCAAATCACTATCACTCCACTTGGTATCATACAGATTGCTTAGAGGTGATCTGTGTCTTGCCTACAAGACAATCTCAAACCCTGACCTACTAGAGATTCTCCATATCCATAAGTCTAACTCCTCATGAATTACCCACTTGAAAGGCCTAAATCTAATATGCAACATTAACAAAACCTGCTGGAGAGACAGGTTTGTCTCACAGAAAATAGACTACCCATACTTGTCAAAAAGCGTACATAGCTGAGCCTCTTCAAGAGAAACATGGATGAGTGGATGGGAAACCAAAAATTTGTCCCATGGGTTCCACCTGTGTGCCTCACTGACAGGGATGACAGGAGCTGATTTAGGTTTCATTTTTGGGGATAAACTGTTGGCTACACTTTTAAGGGCCCCAGGGCCATTAGCCTAGTAACCTCCGATGATCCTATGATCCTATGTGCACCAGAATATACATCACCAATGTATTATATCTACAGACTAACATGATACTTTGAGAGGATATGTTAACCAAGATACACATTACAATTTACTACATCTGTGGACTGACATGGCACTGTGAGAGGAGATGTGAACCAGGATATACATTATAATGTACTGCATCTGTGGATTGACATGTTACTTTGAGAGGAAATATGTCCCTATATATACATTACAATGTACTACATATGCAGCCTGACATGATACTTTGAGAGGAGATGTGTACCAAGATATACAGCACAATGTAGAAAATCTGTAGACTGACATGATACTGTGAGAGGAGATGTGTGAAACAAGATATACATCACAATGCATTATATCTGCAGACTGACATACTAATAAAATGAAGACCAGTGCATCGAAATAAAGAAACTGTACCTGTTACAATAAAAGGGTTTCTTCACTTCATTACTACATTGAGCCACAAAGGTACTTATGTTTGAAAGATTCTCCTTGCATTAAATGTGTTTATATTCAGAATGCTCACTAACAGAAGCCAGTGACATCCTCAGGTACATGACCATTGGCAAGGTTTTAGCACGAGTAGGATTTTCACAGTTTTTGATATAAAAGTTCAACTAGAAAAGAAAAAAACAGCAAATGCACTGTGTGCAAAATTCCATCTCTGTGTCTTGGAAATTCACCTCTATTCAATGCTCATAACAGTCGACAACACCTTCAATGAAACTAGGCAGAAGTGAATAAAAGTTTATTGTAATGCCAACAAACAAAGAATGGTTAAGCGCTTTCACTTGAATAAAACAAGATTCCTCAGAGCGCACAGTTTTTTATTTGAAATGAGAACTGTTATTTTCCTGTGGTCATTGCTCTCCAGTGACACTGCCTTATGCCAACCATCAAGCAAACAGTTTAGAAGATCCTTTTATTGCATTTCTGTAATGTGAGATCAGTTTTAAATAACATCTTTACTATTTTAGAGGAAGAAAAATATAGAGGACAGGGGCATATATATACTGCCTGTGAATGGATGTAAACCTATGCCTGTTCCAAGCATATTAAAAAAAACAGTAGCCAGATATGCCACTGAAGCTATGTGAGTGCATGTTTTCATGTTTTTTGTTTGTTTTATATATTTAAATAACTAAGTACTTTGTTGTTCTGTTTTTCTTTGGAAAATTACTTTATATTCCACAGCATGTGCACAGATATGTGTTTTTAGAATTACTGAGGTGAGCACTCTGAGATACACATAGATAACATTAACATGGGAACTCTCCACAATTACAAATTATAAGTATAACTTCACAAATTGAATGAATATGGGAATATAATCTGTTACATACATGCTGCATATTACAACAGCTAATAGTCTGAAATCAGAATTCTACATTGTCAACTAAATCCTTTTGTTGATACATAATAATGTCTTTAATGTAAACAATGTATTTATTGCTAATGCATAAATGATTATATTCAAAGGTGTATGGGGTGAGGTGCTCAAACAGTAAGCATTGTTTATAGATGATATATATATTTTTAACGATGTACAGAATGCAAGTTTGACTCAAATCCCTGCAAGCCACATTTAGATTTTTTTAAACAAACTTTTTTTTTGCATTTTAAATCAGTATGAATTCATAATATAAATTAAAACATAACAATCAATTAAGAACAAATGAATGTATATACAGAGTCCATAAAAATTTAGATTGAACAAAACCATTAAAATGTTTCCAATAAATCTTTAAGTTTATGCCAAGATAAGTTTTATGAATCATGTTTGATATTGTACTATAAACATTTACTACACGCATTTTTTGCTAAGAAAAAATAACAAAAGAGAGTATATTTTTAATTTTCCAATTCATTGTGATAACTTTCCTAGTAATAGCCAGGATGGACCAAAGGAGAGGCACTTGTGCTTTGGCATGGAATCTAGAAATGGAATATTAAATAAAATCAAGGAATTGTAACACTGCAATTGTCTGACTACAATGTTTTAACAAAGGTTCTGAATTATATCCAAATTGGAACAATCATTTTACATTCTATAACCATATGGAGCCAATTTACATTTAAAACTTCATCACATCTCCAACATTTTAAATTTTCTTTTTTTATAAATCAGAGAAATTTTATGTGGTATTATAAAACTTCTATGCAAATACTTCCAAGTAAAAATTCACCAATAAAGTGATGCAGTGATATTACTTATGGATTTCAAAGATAAGTTTTTATTAATATCTGAAAAAAAATCATTATTCATTTCTGTTGAGTAATCCTAATAAGACAAATCAGAGACTATAAATTCAGCTGTTATGATCCTATCAATTACTGAGAGGTAATACTTATTTTTGGACTCCTCATTCTTAATCTTAAAGAAAAATTTTAATTTTTTTGGAATGTGTTTTATATTGATATTTAATGATATATGTGTTTATTATTAATAAACCCCCTAAAAACTGAATGCTTAACCAATTATTTTTTTTGTATTGTATCTGGCCAAAAGGCAATCAGCAATATTTAGTTTATTACCATCTAAAAGTGATACCAAAACTTTAAGCCATTTTCTCTAACATCAAGTATTTTATTTAGATTAAATGATTCCAAACAATCATTAGTATAAGCAATGGGGAACAACAGAATCAATTAATCTTTAACAAGATAGTTCATATTCATCACTTTTCTGAACAAAGTTAAAATATAATTAACAAAAGAAATAATGATAAGGTAATTTCTATTACTCATACTAAAATCATTTATGACCCAATATATTTTATTAACACCTGATTGAAAATTTGCATTTATTTCAGGTATATTATTTGAAATTAAAATTGTCTCATGCATCCATTTCTAGTTTGAAGTATAGGCCGAATTTAGCTAATGACTAATTATACTTATAAGGGCAGATTTAGCATATAATTCCATATTAAGGAATCCAATTCCACATTCTTCCCAACTTTTTTCATGGGATTCAAAAACTATTCTTGATTTTTGAAAAAAACACAAAAACTTAAGTAATATAGAGTTGTGTTGTTTGATAATTTTCTTTGGATGGAAGTATAATCAACGACTGTATATGAAATAAAATATTTGGTAATATTATCATTTTTATCAATGTAAGTCTGTCTTCCATTGTGGAAAACATTTTGTACCAATTTTCAGTTGTTTTTAATATTGTATTAATTAGAATTTTATTTTGTGGGAGCTGATTCTTTCCAACTAGATCTGTAAACGTATTCCCTGATATTTAAGTTGCTTATTCCCCCAATGGAATTTCTTGTATTTTTTAAAAAGGCATTTGCTGTTTATTTATCAGCAACGTTTCTGTTTTTATTATAATTAAAACTTAGACATTGAATCTTCTCAAAATATTTTATTGAGTTAAGAAAGTGCTCTAATGAAGACTCAACATTGCCACTTGTTAATTTGATATCATCTGCAAATAGTTGAATTATAGAACTATAATTTTCTTCTTTGGAAAATCCCTTTATCTATATATTTGTTCTAATAAAGTTAGCAATGGGTTCTACTGATAAAGCAAACAAGAAAGGAAATAAAATACATTCTTATTTTGTACGTTTTTAGTATTTTAAGGGAACTAAACAAAATGATCCAATTTTAACAAAGGATAAAGATATAGTGTTCTTAATAAATCTATAAACCCTGAAGAAAAAATGCATTCTTTGAGCACTTTAAATAAATAAGTCCAGTTAATAGAATCAGATGCTTTTTCTAAGTCTAAGCTTATGATTAAGAGTTATTTCTTATTCTTATTAGCAAAATCTACCAATGATAAAAGTATAATAGTATTATCTTGAACTTTCTTATTTAAAATAAAAACAGTTTGGTCATCTTCAATTAGAACTGACATCATACAATTTAATCTTCTTGCCAATATAGGCATAAAACATTTAAAAGAGTAATGGGATGATAAGATAAACATAATTTTGGGTCTTTATCTTGTTTCAAAATAGGAGGTATCAATGTGAATTTCCAAGAGGGATATGTTTGACATATTTCTAACTTCTTCAAATGCTTTTAAAAGAGTTCTTAGAAAATTATCAGGAATTATTTTATAAATCTCAAGAATTATGCCATCTAAACCCAGGGCCTTGTTATTTTTAAATTTTTATTTTTTTTGTTTAGTTCTCTGAAGGAAATTAATTTATCTAACCTTACATTCTGTTCTTTAGTTGAGTTATGTGTTATATTTTCCTGAAGAAAGCTATCAGTTAAGTCACTATTATCTAAAGCTGATTTGCTATTATTAACTAATTCATAATGTTTCCTAAAAGTTTCTAATATATCTTTTAAATGTGTAGCTTTCCTAAGGTTATTATCAACTTTATATGTGATCTCTTTAAAATGATTTATGTTATTTAATCCTTTTGATCTAATGGCTAATCTGTGCATTTTTGGGGGATTAACAGACTATTATTATAATTTAAGCTTTTCTATGTTTATTGAAATTTAATTATTTAATATTTCTATATATTTCTGATTTAAAGCTTTCACTTCATAATTTGCAACCTTATCATTGGGTTTTAGATTTCATTTTAATTTATTAATTTGTGATTGTAAACAATTAACTCTTTATCACACTCCTTTCTAGTAAAGATAGCAGCTATTGATTCCACCATATAATATACTTTAAACATATCCCACAAAAAAGTCAGTAACTCCACAATTGTTATTAAATTCCACAAATATGTTGAATTCCTTTAAAAAAACATTCCTTAAATCCATTAGTTTTGTAATATAACCTGGAATTCTTTGCTAAAAGATGAAATCATTAGATTTTATATCGAAATTAAAAGTAAAATCACTGTGATCAGTCAAAGGATACAAAATTATTGATACTTCATCAGTTTTAGAATAATATCCATTAGAAGTAAAAACATTATCTCTATTTGTTTGAGTGCCAAATCTATATGATAATGTGTATAGTTATCACAAAAAAAAAACACTTAAGCCACCATGGTGTGTCAAACAAATATTTATTAAACAAAACTAAAACTGCAGAGGATAAGTGCTTTCAAGCTAAAGCTCTTCATCATATCCATCAACATGAAACTCCTATTCACTTAAAAACATTCAATCAGCCAATAGAAATCAGCATACAGGCCTACACCTTCTCAGCAAAGGCCTTAAAGGCAACATGTCTTTCAAACCTAGTAGCTGATCTGCCTACAGATCAGCTATCTGTCTGATTTCACTCAACTCTGTCTTGTGTTGCAGATCCCCATCAGTCCTATTTAAAAATTGTATATGCAAAACCATAAAAACAAAGCAATGTCCAGGATGGACTTTCATGTGTTGAACAAGTGCACTATGTTTGGCCATCAACTGCACATCATTCATATGCTGTAGCACTCACTTCTTCAACATCTGATTCATTTTCCCCACACAGAATGAGTCACATTGCAGGCACTTAGCAAGGCATACCACATTTTTAGTATGGCAATGTGCATATAGATGAGGTTTCTATACCCTTTGGGTCACCAGGTGTTGAACAAAATAAGATGTATCATTATATTAACAACCATTGTAGCATCTGCATGTATAAGTACCTATTCTATGTCAGATTACAGGATTCAATCTAGATGAGCATGCATATGCATTTCTGTACAACATCCACTTTAAATTCTGCAATTCCTAAAACTAAATGCGGGTGCCTCTCCAATGATCCTTCTTATATCATCATCATTTTGGAGAAGCCTTCAGTTTCTCCTAATTACTCCACAAATCCTTTATTTATTATTATTATATTTCAACACATTTTGGGACAATCTGAAGCCATCCTATTCAGAGAAGGCAGTATTATATCATCCCTATGATCTCTTTTTCCAAACCACATTTTCCCTGCAGTTTGTCTTAACTCAGTACATTTAGCAGCAACTTCATACATGTCTTTTAATTTAAAGCCTCAAGCTTTAAATCAGGAGAGCAGGTTGTTCATCTCCTGACCATAGGTGTCATCACTAGTACACAATGTGGATATTCTCAATGTCTGACCTTTAACTATATCAGCACAGATGTGTTATGCATACTTTCCCACATCAATATGCTGTTTTTCCAACAAGCCTTCCTATAGACCATCGTCTGGAAATTCCCAGTGCATCTTTATAGACCTTCACATCTAGAAAATTTATTCCACCACCACCAGAGGTTTGGAAAGTAACTTTCAGGAAGTTAGTGTTATTTTCCAAGTATTGTACAAATTACTACAATTGCTCTGTGGTTCCTGACCATAGGATGAAAATATCCACAAACCTCTTATAAAATTGCAGTTGATCTCTCCATCAATTCCCACAAATAAACACAACCTTGTCCTCTCAGTTGGCCATCACCAAGTTTGCATAGGTGTTGGTGCATGCAGTACTCATGGCAACTCCCCATCGTTGCCACTAGTACTGATCATAAAATAGACATTATTTTCAAGGATCGACTTAAGAAAAAAGCATACATAGCACACTCGTTCAACACATCAAAGTCCATCCTTGACATTGCTTTCTTTTTATGGCTTTGCATATACAATTTTTAAATAGGAGGTGTGGGGATCTGCCACATGAAACAGAGTTGAGTGAAATCAGACAGATAGCTCATCTGCAGGCAGATTAGCTACCAGGTTTGAGTGGTATGTTGCCTTTAATGCCTGTGTTGAGAAGGCGTAGGCCTGCATGCTGATTTCTATTGACTGATTGAATGCTTTTAAGTGAAGAGGAGTTGCAAGTTGATGGATCAGATTAAGAGCTTTGGCTTGAAAGTGCTTATCCTTTGCAGTTTTACTTTTATTTCATAAATATTTGTGTAACACTCCATGGTGGCTCGAGTGGGAGTTTTTTTGTGGTTATTTTTTTATTTTACCACTGTGGACATTTGGTACTATTATGGTTTTCATTTTTGCTTTTAAATGCATGTAATTATGGGGATTTGACAGTTTTAATTTATATATATCTCTTAGATTTATCGCATTTATGAAATAATATAATTGTTTTGCAGTGATAGATAATCTTGTTTTTATCTTTGTTAGCATCTCTTTTTGATAGAATGCAGTTGAAATCACCAGCCAACAAAACTTGTCCTTTCAAACATAGATTTATAATATCTAAATATTTTGTTACTTTAGACCAATTTCAGGGATCCGATAAACATTCACAAATGTGTAATACTTTTTATTAATTTCTGGAACTACCAGTCCCATCATATCATTTTTATTAGAATAAGTATACATTATTCTAGGCATAGTCAATGATTTTTTCAAAGTATAGCAGCCCTCCTTTTTGAACTATAATGTGAGTCTACAAGTATTGAGTAATATTGAATAACAACCCATCTAAATCCATTTTCAACAAATGTGTTTCTTGAAAAAACTATGAGCTTTATTTATTTTTAGACATTTAATTAAACTACCTCTCTTCATAGAATTATTAAGCCATTAATATTCAATGAAATAATTTATAAATTGACATCTTTAAAATAAAACAGTTCTAAGAAAATTAAATTATAGTTTTGAGTCAACTGGCTGTACTTAATTTTAACATTTTTTTTTATGGACAAGATCATGAACCTAAATACTAACACTCTAATTTAAAAAATATTTACACTTCCTAATATGGAATAAAATAATGAAGTAATCATGCAAACCACATTCAATAATCACCATATTATTACCCAATTGCTGTCCATTGCTACTACCTCTAAAGTTAAACTATTTATCAAACTGCAATAAAATATAAAGCTCTTCTCTTAATATCAACCTCTTTTTCAAATCAAATGTCAATATGATATCTAAATTATGACACTTATTAAATATATTATAACCAACTTTCTAATAATAAAGATAAACACTCCAATAAAACTGTAATTTGATAAGTTAAATTATCCATTAATGTTTTATATATATATATATATATATATATATATATATATATATATATATATATATATATATATATATATATATATATATATATATATATTTGTGTGTGTATATATATATATATATATATAAAACATTAATGGATAATTTAACTTATCAAATTACAGTATATATATATATATATATATATATATATATATATACACACACACACACACACACACACACACACACACACACACACACACACACATATATATATGTGTGTGTGTGTGTGTGTGTGTGTGTTCTTTTATCACAGAACAATAAAACTATCTTAAACTATTGCATGATATTACACATCTTAACATTTGACTTCCTTGCAATTCTTTGTTAATGTAAAGACAGAATACAAAAGAAGCTGGCTACAGTTAATCAGACTCGCATATTTTCTTTTTCTATTGTATTCAAATTATTACTAAATGAGGAGTCTCTAATACTTTTATATTTGTCTGTGTGTAATTTTACTTTAGAAACACCAGAAAAAAGGAGTTTTCTTAATCAAAAAGATATGTGAAATTGATGTTCACTTACAACATAATCTCCCCAAAGTAGAGACAAATATACACTATACATGCATACATACATACATACATACATACAAATGTTTCAAGCACGGGCATTAATGCCCTTCCAGCTTGCCAATATACCAAAACACTTGTTCCCATAATAAATGTCCAGGCCACTCTTAAAAATATCTAAACTAGTACTTGCTTTAATGTAATTTCGTAGTCTGTTCCAAGGATCAGCAACTCTGTCAGAGAATCAGTTAGTACACTTCTCATTCCTATAGAATCTTCTACATAGGTTATCTGTGGATTCTCTAGTAATTTTTGATAACCCCAATCATTCGCAGAAGTAGTTGTCTGTAAATTCTCTATATACCTGAATAAGATCTCCTTTTAAATATCTGTAAGAGACACTGTATAAGTTCAGATATTTTATTCTTTCATAATAACTTAGATTTTCAAATTCATGGATCCCCTTGGTATATTTACACTGTACTCTTTCCAGTTTATTCATGCTTGTTTTTCTATTGAGTTTCCATATTGTTATTCCATACTCAAGTTTGGGTCTAATGTAACTAACAAACAATGACTTCATTATGTTTGATTTCCTAGACTTTATAAATCTTTTTATACAACCTATAGGTGTATACCTATCATTAGCCAAACGGTTGAAATAATTAGAAAAACTCATAGCTGAATCTACCCAAATACTCGGGTCCTTAAATAAGTCTACAGTTTCAATCACTGTGTGCTGTATTAAATATTCACCTTTCAATTTATGTCTCCCAAATCTCATATGTTGAAGTTACTAGAGTCACATCTCACATTTCAGCATCATAACTAACAATCTAATCATTTTAACGTTCACCATTACCAAAATGGGAAATTGATGCTCCACACCAGTGGTCACTCCCTCATTGGTTAGGACTTTCCTAAGCTAATCACCATTGAAATCACATCCCACCCCTACCCCCCCACCCCCAGTAAGGAAACATCCATAAAAATCTTCTCCAAGTCCAACTTCATTCTACTCAAGTCAGAAATGACAAACTTCACGACACTCATGCAGATGGGAACTGAAAGTTTGACTGCCAAATCCTGCACTAAAGCGCTATATGAGCACATCCACTCGTGCATGAATCGTGCCATCCCAAATAGAACCAAATAGAACCAAGATGCTCTCCTCCAAAAAAAGGAAGCCAATCTGGTGGTCCCCTGTCATAAACAAACTATACAACAGAAGGAAGAAACTGTTGCAGAAAAGAGGAAAATCCCAGGATGCAAAAAACTCCCTTACCAGCCTCAGTAAGAAGCTGAGATACCTCATAAAATCCTCCAAAGTTAGTTACGAAAATAAAATTGCCAAAGATTCCAAAGACAACTACAAGGCATTCTATGGCTATGTCAAGAATCTAAATGGCAATGCTCAGATCTGCTCTGAACTACAACAGAATGACATTAACTATACTGATCCCAAGGACATTGACAGTATCCTGGCAGATCGATTCAGTGCCAACTTCATCTCCCTCTCACCCCTAAAGGGCCCATCTCAATACTAAAAGACTGCCAAATTCTGGTAATCACCGCCACACAGATAAAAATCCCCACTCTCCAAAGCTAAGAATACAGTATCCATGGGACCAGACAACATGCCAGGCTGTGTACTAAATGGACTACAAAATAAACTGGCACCTCACCTAAGTGTCATGTTTAATCATAGCCTCACATCAGGCTTCATGCCCACTGAGTGGAGCACAGCTATAGTTATCCCACTCCTCAAGGAAGGATCCACCTTGGATCCTGGGAACTACTGTCCCATCAGTCTGACAAGTCTGATCTATAAGGCCATGGAAAGTATTATCATGGAACTTATAAACAAAGACATTGGCAACCTTCAAATAATGGGCCCCACCCAGTTTGGGTTCATGAAGGGCTGATCATATCTCCTGAACCTGATTGCCTTCTTCAAATCAGTCTCCAGAGCCGTGGACAAGGGTAAGGCAGTCCACACAGCCTATCTGGTCCTCGCCAAGGCCTTCAACACCATCCCCCACTCTGGAATCATAGATAAACTTACTAAGCTGGGCATAAACCCCTATGTTACTCGATGGGTTGCCAACTGGCTTACTGACAGAACCCACACTGTAAGAGTAGCCAACTCCAAATCCAGTTCCAGACAAGTGACAAGTGGAGTACCTCAGGGTTTAGTCCTGGGACTGCTCTTGTTTGGCATCTACTCTGAAGTACAGGCCAACACTATGGGACTCTGGCTAACAAAATTCACAGATGACTGCAAACTGGGAACCATTACTGAATCCCCAAATGATGTGGATATTCTACAAAAGTGCCTTACAGAAACAGATGCTTGGTGCCAGAGCCATGGGCACAAGCTCAATGCCAAGAAGTGTATAGTTATCCCCTTTTTGAAAAACCATGCACCTATGAATTACAACATAGGTGTGACAAGAGACTTAGGAACACATGTGGGCAGTGGTCTCACCTTCGATAACCACATTGCCACAACAGTCAGGAAATCCTTCTATGTGGCACACCTCATCACTAAGGGCTTTTCATCAAGAAAAAAGGAGGTCATTGTCCCACTGTACTCATCCCTCATTAGATCCATAATACAGTACAACTCCCCTTTTGGTAAGTACCTCACAAGACATCTGCAACAATTGGAAAGGCCGCAGAAACACCTCAGTAAAAGAATCACAGGCCTAAGGCAGATGCCCTATGCTGACCGACTAAAAAAACTCCAGTTATACTCTGTCGCATATCATCTACTCAGAGGTAATCTCTGCTTAACATACAAGGCCATGTCAAACCCAGAGCTATTGGACATGCTGGACTTAAAGAAATCCCAATCCATCAGAGCCACATGCTCCAGAGACCTAAATCTTGTCATCACAATGAACAAAACATTCTGGATGGATAGGTACCAGACCCAGAGACTCCACATACTCTGGAATAGACTGCCCATACCTGTCAAGCAGAGTGCCTCCTTGGCCCTCTTCAAAAGGAACCCTGACGACTGGATGGGAAACAAGAAATTTACCCCAGTGATCACGTCAGTCACCCTGCTAGACAGGGGTCCAGGGAAGTAAATATTGTGGAAAGAAATAGCCAGGGAATTGTTATGGCTAGGCTTGTATTGGCCCTAGGGCCAACAGACTAGTACCAACCTATGAACCTATGAACATAATATATGACCTCTATGTACCAGTTAAACCTTACTGAAAACCTTTTTTTTTTGTGAATCATCATATCACTTATCAATTTAAAAGTTGTGACAATGCATGTCTTACCTACAGTCAGAATCTATAATGACTCACATAAGATAAAAAAAAAAAAATAGCCATATAAATATTGCTGTTATTTGGAAGAAAATATGTTACACTAAATATGTTTTGTTTGGATAATGCTAAGTGATAAGGGTAAGTCAACAAACTCACCCCATATACTTCAATGAAGATCAAACTATAACAATATATATATATATATATATATATATATATATATATATATATATATATATATATATATAAACTGAAAGAAGAACCTACTATTAAAGAATAACAAACATTGGATAAAGCTTTGTTACTCCAAATATGTTATTGTATATATCTAAAATATAGATAACAACTGCCACTACTTTCATTAATTTAGAAAATGAGCAAGCCACTCAAATATACATCATACATATCTTACTGTTCAAGTTAGCTTAGGAGCTTAGACTATTTAGTGGTTTTGTTCAACTAATAAATGTTATACAAGTATAACATGAATATATGCATGTTATACTTGTATAATAGATTAGTATTTCTACAAGCTTTTGCAGTTTGCATTTATTTGTTTACAACAATTATTTCATCATCTTCAATTAGCCCCTGAAAGATTACACAGTAAAGCAATTCTAAATTAATATTTTTTATCAGTGACACTCTAGTTGACTGTGAAACTAATTTTCAATATATTATAAAGATTCTGGTGCTCTCTTCTGGTTCCTTCATTACCTTATTTCTATAAGCATTTATGATTCTATGAATCTTTACATTATACATCTACTTTCCTTACTACTGACAGACATTTGCTATCAATAAAAAGGTACATTCATTAAGCACCAAAATATGTTTTAATTTCTCTAAAGTTTGTGCAGTAAATTCATGTTTTTTACCGATTATTACTACTCTTAATACTAGTATATTTAGTACACATGCTATTTGCTAGGAATGCATGGTCCGTTAATAACATTTTGCAGTATTGTTTCATATTCAATTACATTCACAGTTAAATCAGCATCTATTATGTAATATAAAGTTCAATGAAAAACAGCAGACAAGAATTTCAGTATTATCTTAAAGTGAGTAGTTTCTGTGTTCCATTTTATAATGATAAACTGCAAATTAATATTATATTTTGCAAAAAATGTCTAAGTACTTTATCTTACAAATGGAGCTTGTTTCTCATTACTTCTCTTCACTCAGTCTGTCTCCACATTCCATTGGACACAATTATTGTAAGAGGTCAGATTATTCTTCCTGTTGCATCTACACACTGACAAATACTGAACCTCTGCAATACAAGAAACAGTTTGTGACTCACTACAAAGCAAGAAAAAAAAAGAGGCACATAAATACATTTGAGTAGGAAATATATTTTTAATTACTTGTTTAAAACAGAAGAAAGATACAACGGATGAGCTGTGTATTCAAAATAAACAAATTAATTTTTAGCAAGCAACATATTACAAATTATTTAACATTCATTTGAAACCATTTAAACATCTTCATTTCACCGAAATCCCTCTCCCACCACAAAAATCAAGGCATTACACTTTAATTGATGTTATTAAAATAAAGTTGGTGAAAATAGAGATAATAAAAAAAGAGTAAAATAAAACAACAACATTATTATATATTACTATTTTAACTGTCATAGTTATATAAAGAACATATATGTAATATCTGTAGTGCTAATACAATTAAAATATATTTTTAGCTTTAAAACTATCTTATTAATCTAAATTATCTAATACTATAACATAATATTTATCAGTATCCCCGGGATTCATGAAGCTCGGCGCAAGGCCGGTGTAAGGCTTGTGCCGGCAGTGCAGTGTATAATCGGCGTAGCAGCGCCATATGCATAGTAATGAGTGCGCGCCGCAACCACAGACACGTGCAGAGGGCACGTGCGCGAGCCCAAGTAGGATGCGCCTGTAGGCGTGGCCAAGCCGGCAGGCGATGAGCAACCTAAAGTGCTGACTGTCACAGGCCGCCTGCAATAGTAACCGCACCAGCCAGGGTCCGTGGATAATGAAACGTACGCAGAGTATGCAACATAGTACCTGTTCACACAAAACGGAGAACCAAACATTAACCCACGAAGTCCAAATTGTACCCGTCCAAGAAACAAAGGATATGCGTAATACCGTGTCTGTCACGCAATGCACTGTCAGTGGGCATACCCAGTGAAGGTGTACCGCAGCATGTCAGCGCGCCACACCTACACACAAGTAGCCACATGGGCATGGTCACCAGCAGTAGTGAGAGTACACAGCCGGGCAGCCGTGTCGATATAACAACCAGAAGGAAACCAGATACCCTAAACACAGACAAACATGTGCATAGCAACATGTACTACACCCAGCAACGTGCCCGTCACATACACATAGGACGGCGTATGCCTAAGCGTAATATCCAGAAGCAGAACCCATGCATGCAAATACACAACAGCCCCATCATAGCATGTAACCCACACCCATGTACGACCGTGCACCCAACCCAGCTAGCAGCCTTGCGCAGCTGCACACCTACACACAATGGGTATACCTGAAATGTAGTAAGAAGTATTGTCCTAGGCAGTGCCACGCTGGCAAATATGTACCCCACATGTCAACATCTCACCTCAGGTACTGATATCCAAATGGCTGCATGTGAATGTGTCGGCAGAATGTGTACATCCCGCATGTGGTATGGACCTGTCAAAACCCCATAGGCGTGCACACGCCACGGTGCCCATAACTGTACACATCTGGACAAGGCAGTATGTTCAGCCACCGTACTGATGATTAGCTATGCAGACATGTCAAACACAACACATATGGCGGAACATCTGCCCACCAAGCAGGATGCCCCAACAGGGTGCCACATGCACAGAAGGTGAAGGTGGGACATCACACGTTGAGAATAGTGTTGCCGGATGGCCAAACACCCACGGCCAATGCAAAGGATGGAATAACATGTATATGCCTGGATGAATGGGTATGTCATAGCATGGGAATAGGCCAAGCTATCCAACATAATAGCCATGCATACCAGATACAAACTGCCAGTAACACGCAGTAGTAATGCAGGAAGGCATACATGACTGTGGGAATAGCACAGGACATATGGCACGTGCCAAGTGTTGACGCATGACACAAATGTCCAGGATGGGGCTCCCTGCAAAGAGGAACATGTGCCAACCCCACCCCCCACAGATGTACCGGCAGTGGAAACACATCCCAAACACACACCAACACTACCGTCCATCCCACGATAGCAACGGAGGCTGGTCAAAGACCACCATGACGTGTGCACAAACAGGGACACGTGTAACCGTTGCCCTAACACCCCCCACAGTCCAACGAATAATAGTATGGACATATGCATGTAATGCTGTGAAGGATGTGTGGTAGTCCTCAGTATCACAGAGGTAGGTACACAGATACACTGTAATCAACCGTGACATATGTGCACTGTACACAGCATACCTGCAGGTAATACATAGTTCAATCATGTGCCACAGAAATATACACATACGAATGAGGATAGGGGATAGACAAGTGTGAATGGGACAAACTATGAACATAGGTTCATAGGTCCATAGGTACATAGTAGGCTATCTGCCCAAGGGCAGCTATAACCCTAGCCCATAGTTATGTTGCCTTTGCCAACCCTCCAGTCCGAAGATAACAATGCCTATTATATTGCTGTACCTCTGTAAAGCAGTGACAATGAAGTAATCCCTGGGGTATATCTGCAATCTCCCATCCATTGGTCAAGATCCCCCTCGAACAAGGCCAGCAAGGTGCTCTGCCTCACATGTACTGGGATGTTGTTCCACAGCATAGTGAGTGTCTGGGTGATGAATCTGTCCCTCCAACACATTCTATTAATGACCGTGTCAAGGTTCATGTCACCTGCCCCTGTGGTTCTGAGGGATGTAGATCCATTAGGTGAAGCATAGTCATCAAATATGGGTCGACATGGCCTTGTATGTCAGGCACAGGTCACCACTGAGCAAGTGGTATGTGACTGAATGGAGCAGGAGTCCTTTCAGTTGGGCAGCATAACACAAATTCCTGACACCCTGCATCCGTTTGACAATGAACCTATGGGGCCTTCCCAGCTGCTGCAGGTGTCGGGTCAGATACCTTCCGAATGGGGCAATGTACTCAATCATAGGTCTAATGAGTGATGAGTACAAGGAGACGATGACCTCCCTGGATCTAGATGTGAATCCCTGCACGATCAGGTAGGCAATGTAGAAAGTCTACCTAACTACGTTAGCAACGTGTGTGTCGAACGAATGGTGACTGACAACCTGGGTCCCCAGATCCCTGGTAACTCCCTCTGTGCTCAGTGGATTGCCACCTATATGGCAGCTAGGGGTAACCTTGTTCTCCACAAAGGGTATGACTATGCATTTCCCGGCATTTAGCTGTAGGCCATGTCCCTGGCACCAGATATCCATATCTGTGAGGCCCTTCTGAAGGATATCTGTGTCAGATGTCCGTCCCACTATGGCACCCAGTCACAGTCATCTGCAAACATTGTCAGCCATAACCCCCCTGTGTTTGCTTGTACTTTGGAAATGTAGATGCAGAAAAAGAGTGGACCCAGGACTGAGCCCCGTGGGACACCGCCTGTGACCGGCTGTGAGTCTGACATGGTGCCAGCAACTATGACCGTGTGGGTTCTGTCACCTAGCCAGTTTGCAACCCATCCTGCGATGTACAGGTTCACATCCAAGCTGATGGGTTTATCAATGATACCTGAGGGGGGTATTGTGTTGAAGGCCTTTGCCAGGTCGAGGTAGGCTGTATGGACTGCCTGACCCTCATCAATGGCCTCGGTGACTGTTCCTAAAATCTCAACCAAGTTTTAAATGCATGATCTGCCTTTGACCAAGCCAAACTGGGTTGGATGCAAAGTATGCAAGTCCCCTATGTCTTCATCTATGGGTTCCATTATGATACTTCCCCATGGCTTTGCAGATAAGGCTTGTCAAGCTAATGGGACGGTAATTACCAGGGTCAGTGGAGGCACTGCCCCTGTGAAGTGGGACTACAGTCGCCGTGCGCCACAACTTGGGTACGTTACCTGAGGTGAGGCTAAGATTAAACAGCTGTCCTAACTGTGGGTCTAATTCCTCAATGAGTTCATGGAGTACACAGCCGGGACACCATCTGGTCCCATGGATGCTGTGTTCACTGCCTTGGAGAGAGCATGTCCCACCTGTGCGTTACAGAAGTTTCGGGGGCCACAATCCTCTGGTACAGACATCTCTCCATGTGGGGGGGGGGGGAGATGTTTGCACCGAACCTGTCAGCCAGTATGTTGGCAATGTGTGTAGGTTCAGTAAACTTCACATCATTCTGAACCCAGTCCGAACATATCTGGGAGTGTCCTCCCAGGTGTCCAATATAGCTAAAGAAGGCAGTATGATTGTCTGTCGAGTCCTTGGTGATAGTTCTGTCGGATTTGCCCTGGATGATGTCATGAGAGCTTGTAGTTCTTCACATATAATGAGCAAGGGTGTCATACCTTACAAGGATTCTGCTCTGTCTTGTAGTAACTACCTCCTTTCATTGTAGAGCTTGTGTATGGCTGGGGTACACCAGACTGAATGCTTGGCATTGGTACAAAGACTCACAGTTGTGTAAGGGATTGCCTGATCCATGCAGTCCTGTAGGTGCTGGTAGAAGGCATATGTAAGTGATTCAGTGGTTTGAGTAATGTTTACCACTGGCTCAGGGGCCTTAAAGGAGACCACACTAGTGTTTAGAAGAGTGAAGTTGGCTTTTGAGAAATCCATATGTATGGTAACCGGCACCACCCACAGCATTGTATGCCAATAGCAGAAGCTATTGTATGTTGTCCAAACACACGTGTCCGTACACATGGAACATCATAGCAATAAACCATGCCTGGATGTGGGTAATGCTAGACATACCCACAGCAGACGTGGTGCGTTCCCGAGCCCGACGCCCGAGGGACCACACACATAGCCGGACTTAGGCATAGGCCAAGTAGGCAGCTGCCCAGGGCGACGCTCTGCTAGGGGCACCTTACCAGCCTTTATTCGGTGTAGGTAGACCAGGATGGGGGTAGCGGGTGATGTGGTGGGGGCACCATGAAGTCTTTCTGCCTAGGGCACCACCTGACCCAAGGCCACACCTACAGTACCCACACCCAGACGCGGGTCATTGCTAGTATGCTATATCATCTATGGAAAGAAACCATATATTCCCAGACATAATGGCACAGCATAATGCCTGTCCGCCGCCCAAAGCAGACATATGGCACCCGCGGCGGTGCGGACGTACTGCGCGAGATGTCCGTACCCAATGTCGACACTGTCACGCTATGTGAAATAATGTCAACATAGCGATTCAATACTAAACAGTGATGGAGAGCCCGATGTCCCCGTTGCTGAGCTGTACAACCTATTCCGACATGTTAAATGTGTGTAGCAGAGCGGGACTGCCCCAAACTAAGCAACGGACATGTCCGTGGCTCGGTGGAAGCCGTCACGCAATGTTAAACCCATGTAATATAGTGATACATGTTATAAATACCGAAGTTTAGTAATGGAAATAGGTCTATTCGACCAGACCGTGTGCAATTACTATAACAAGATCTACAACGGGCACGCCGGCCAATTAGCGCACACGGTTAGGAATAATGGGGGGGGGATATGGTATCATAGACACAGACAAACCGTGCCCATGTGACTCGTCTGACATTCGTACACGGTCAAGGCAGTTCCGTACACTAGGCGGACAAGACCAAACCCAAAGCACCACAGGAACACCCTGACAATCGAAGGCCTGTATGCGTAGGGGATATAAGCCCCTGTGATCTGAATATCCCTGCGGTCATGACATATGCATCCTGGGCCATGAGCGGGAGGGAATGAGGAATGTTTAACATGTAGTACCGCACCTTTCCCAGCAGGAGAATGGATGCCTGTGACGTACGTGAGTGCGGGGGGATATGTAAATTTAGCTAAGTACCATGGGTATGCATGTAAATGAGACCGAACAGCTAACGTGTAGTGGTCACAGTAACCGGCAAACGTGAATGCAGTCCCGTTTGAATTACGACTATAGAACATATAAATGTGCATCGTAATGCGTCCATGCCGCAAAGACTGTTACATGTGTAAAGATGAAAGTGCGTTTCGCACACGTCCATCAACCGGATCAGAGATATGTTACCGGAACAGTCACAACTAACACAGGCCACGTAACCACACAGACCCAGTAAACATATGTAACCAGAATACGGATATGCATGTGCGCGTAACCCACAATTAGGAAATGCAAGTGCGCGTGTGCGTGTGTGATCCGCTCACAGCAGGGAATGTTAAGGCCGTGACCTCCACGTCAATCATACATGTCTCAAAACTGTCAGCCCCTGAAAGTATGGAATCGGGCAGTGCCATGTAAAGTACCGTTAGAAGTAGTGAGAAACACACGCTATGTAATAAGACAAACATAGAATGTGGATAGAATAACGTGTGCGTTTGTAGTATGGATAGACGACGGTAATGCATCTGTAACTGTACCCACTTGTCAGAATGTGCACCCGTACGAAAAGTGTTCAGTGGGCTCACACTTGTTGACCGGGCTAGGCTAGCTGGATATATGTCCAGTGTCAGCAGAGGCCCATGGAGAAATGCTCCACACACAATAATAGCACAACATACCAGAGTACTCATATATGTACCAAAGAAGAACAACAATAGAAAGTGTCCTGAAAGGACTGGTTACACACAGATCACAGATGACAGAGAAATATATGGCCAGTGGAAGCACGTCACAATTATGGGACCATGTCCCTATAGAAGCAAGAAGGTCTCACATGACACGCCAGCAAATTGCCAGATAGACACAGGTCAATGTAACACACAGCAACATTAAGGGCCAACCAGCCATACACCATGCCCGAACCTGTACAGTGGAAAGGTATGGCATGGTAATTGATGTGTGTACACAGGTAATCCACAGACAGTAACAAAGCAAGGTATGAAACGAGGGGTTCACATGTATATATCTACACACAGCAGTCCGACGGCCCGTATATATGACGCATGGACATAGATTTGTCACCTGAAAACAAGATGTGAACAACTACAGTTTAGTCCATATCATATTGATATAGTAATAATACAGTCATATCAATATTTAACATTGTGACCCTTATTTACATTCATATTTATACAAAATATGCATGTAATTGTACTTATTTATTCCATGATTTGGAATCTTAATGCAACAATTATACACATTGATAAACAAAAGCATTACCAACACACTACATTCTAATGTTTACTCACAACAATTATCAACTATGTTTCAATATACTGATGGTATTGACCAATATTGTATTTATATTAACACATCGTTGTTGTATCATTGTTTCCATTCAGTAATGTATGCAACACCGAGTTCTACATGTCACTTTATCATCAGGACTTGGAGCACAGTCCACTGAACTATGAGCAAGTCTATTAATTAGTTGACATTAAACTGACTCAGAAGGAAGTATATAAGGGACGACTATCTAATGTATCACGTACTCCGACGTTGCCCCATGTTAGTGGGTGAAAGAGCTCAGTATCCTATGACTGTGGAGTGTATCGTTTTTGTCATCGTCTGTCTTGGCATGGTTTATGTTCAAGAATGTATTTTATGAAGATGAGCAGGACTCAGGGTCTGCTGTATTTCCGCTTACTGGAACATGGATATAGATAGGCCAAGTAATACATAATATGGGTAAGAAGAAAGGAACAGTTTACCAAGAAAAAACTAGGAAAAGGACCCACCAGGTCCTAAACCGAGAGCACCAAGCAAACACAATGTAGTGCTACGAAAACCAAGTGTTTCAAAAATGAACCCAAATGGTGTAAATCCAAAGATGCAAGTTAGCAACTGCTCTAAATAATCCTCAGAAGTCCCAATAGGAAAGATGCGCCACTGTATTGTCAAAATAACACCACCAAAACAAGTAGATCATGAGTGCTGTCGCCCGGTCTTACCAGGCTTTTTCAGGTGTAATTAGCTAAACCAATAACTCTAGCTTTTATAGAACTAATTGATTAAAATATCACCATGGTACTGATGTTTTATTTGGTTCAAATGGTTCACAAACAACTTTGAACATAAAGAATGAATTTTGTTTGAATTCATATAAGTTGCAGACATACATTTTAACAATGCATTTATTGTGTCGAGCATTTTTAAATATGTATTTGCCCCTTTAATGCTTGTAGAAGTGGATTTAATTTATTTACAATATGGTGATATTTCAATCAATTAGTTAATTAACAGAACGCACTTGCGCTATAAAAGCTAGAGTTATTGTTTTAGCTAATTACACTTGAAAATGCCCAGTAAGACCGGGCGAAAGTGCTCGTGATCTACTTGTTTTGGTGGTGTTATTTTGACAATAAAGTGGCGAATCTTTCCTATTGGGACTTCTGAGGATTATTTAAAGCAGTTGCTAACCTGCATCTTTGGATGTACACCATTTGGGTTCAGTTTTGAAAAACCTGGTTGTCGTAGCACTACATAATATGGGTAGTCAAACAGACATCCGCGATTGGGGAACATACAGCAGCAGTCAAAACCACTGGCCAGATGGAGACAGTCCAACAAGTTCTACACTTTACATATGCACATTGGTGTCCATTGTAGGACCCAAAAATTGATCCGTACGCAATATCATCCAGCTGCGATCGATCTACCCAGAAGAAGCGACAGCCGTGACTACGGCACAGCTAGACATATGCACCACCAGCGTGTTTAAGGTTGATGACAAGTGTCCATGAAATGCAGGACATATGAACAGAAATCCCCAGATTGTCGAGTCCATAGAAGTGCGTCCACATCCCAGTCGCGCACACATGAAGGATGTGTAATGGGTACCGTCGATGGTTGCAGCCATGGGATCCTGGGTATGCAGAAATAGGGCTCGGTGTTGTTACCTTACTCCCCACTAATAATGCAAAGCATCCACCGGATAATGCTAAATGCAGGTGTGAAATGTGTACAGCCCTATACCAGTGTCCAGTAGGCAATTCCCATGGATGGACAAGCGTACAACCAAGATGGCACCCATAACTGGAAACCTGGTGGAATTACACAGCTGCAGTAAGGCATAACACAGGGAATACAGATAGGGACTACAGTAGACACTCTCCATACAAAGTCAGACCACCGTGCGAATACCGGCGTACACAGCACTCAATCTGCCAGCACCAAAATGGGGATCACTCGCTTCCATACTGCGGAACAAATGGGCGACCTGTGGAACACATACTAATGGCACACTAACAACTTCAACTAGGAAGGTCATAGGATGGTTAAACTATGGCGTTCCCCCTTATAAAGAACATCCTTCAGTGAATTAATAGGATTAATGTCAATTGACCATGGAATACACCTAATCAACATCAAAGAACCGCTGGCACCTTATGGCACACAATCCAAAACACACATAGGTAGATGAAACAGTCAACGTAGAAATTGTCCAGGACAGTGCCCAAATGGTATACAAAGGTTCCTTCATAGACAAGTAAGCGCTTTCACCTGTAGGCTCCGTCAGACTTACACATAACATAAAAGCATCCAGGCTTTAAATATCCCTCCTTACACTTTCATTGGTCAATTTCTCAGCAAACAATGAACAATTAACCACAGCATATAAAGCACAGACGCAATGTTAACTACACACACATATATTAACATCTCCAAAAACATCCTATTAAAACATGTATCATATGATATTGTACTATGCCTAATACTCATCAATCAAAGATCTAACAATATATATAGAAGATATGTATATCATATCAATGTAATACAGTGGTAAACAACTGAAAGAGTGGACTAATGTGTGTTAACTGTATATCTGTACCTAAACTACATTCCTGTTACTTGGTAAG
>NC_056734.1:915708551-915931051 GCF_019279795.1 Protopterus annectens
GTCGTGTGTTTACACCTATGGTGCAGCGTTTGAGAATACACGGCTGTGTGTTGTGTGCATTCACACTTTATACTGTTGTGCTGTACACCCGGTGATGTCATAGGGTGTGTCTGTGCAGCCGTATCTGGGGATTATCTTCCGTGTTTTACCGTTGGCACTGCAACGCTGTTGCCTTTGGTGTTGCATTACTCTTGCCTGCAATGGATTAGCTTTCGACCTTACCTTACTGTTTCTGCACATTGCACCTACTATTTCTTGGCATGCATCCTGCAGAGCCCTGTCATGTGTAGTTCCTGGGACGTGGCATATCATGCGTTTTGTGTGCCACCGCCGTTATGCTGCCTGTCTACTTGGCTCTGCTGTGTCAGGTCTTCACTCTTTGCAATCTGCTACCTCCCCTACTTTCTTTGCATTCATATGCCTCCCCTATCCCGTTTTGCAGGTTTCTGCATGCAGAGTTGTCAGCTGCTGCCGATTGGCCTTCATGGGTTGATTACTGTTGATTGCTCATTACTACTCCAATTACACTTCTTCCGCATTTCCTCATATTCTCAACATCACCTTCCTGTATCCGATGTTATTTGCGGGGCGAGCGTCACATGACTGGGTTAAGGGAACGTAGTCATCCTCATGCACATGCACCTCTGGGCACATTGTGTGCTCTCAGCTCAACTATTTCCCCACATGCCAGTCCTGCAGCTGTGATGTGCAATGTACAGCCCAGGTTTGCTGAGCTCCAATGTGCTTCCTCCTACAGTGGCACACCCCTCTGCAGGTGACATGTATTCCCTCTGAGCCACCTCGGTGTATTACCGCTGCCATTTGGTACAGCCTTACGCCCGGGGGTTTTGCGATTCAGTATTATCTGCCTCATTTGCATGGCATTGACTACTAATTCATAGTTACCGCTAATAACACTGCCGACTCCTTGGCAACCCTTGCACCGTGGATGTGGCTTTCCATGCATACCATGGTGTATTGTGGCTGTGAAGCTGATGTGTATTACACTGCTGTTTTATGATATTGTCATATTATTTCATTGTTTAGCACCTTCCGGAGACATGTCCTGGAGTTCTGCTGTGAGTTTCTGTGGACATACCATTTATGTTATTATTTACATGTTGTGCATGTTTTCTTTTGACATTCTCTGTGTCTTTCGCCATTGGCATATGGCAACAGTGTGATACCTGACGTTGACAGCCTTCCGTTACTCCTATGTTATGTTTGGGTAAATGTAAACCGTTTTTTTTTTTGGTTTACATTGCCGTGCCCTTATGCTACGCCTGCGCCACTTCGTGGATCGCTATATGCCTTCATTTGCATGGTGCAACACCGCACATGGGGTGTTTAGCATACCTACGCTGGAGGCGGCGCAGATCCAGCGCACGCCGGTAGTGCACGTGGAATTGGATCGTACCTGAATCGCTCGGCGGCCATATTTGGCGTTGTAATGCCTACGCTATGCGTCCTTCTGGCGCAGCATTCATGAATCCCGGGGTATGTCTGTTTCTTTAATATATAAAACAAAAAACACAATTATTAAAACAACATAATTTAAGATATTTTAATTTTATCTATTAAAAAGATCTTATATGATTCATCACTAGACTATATGTACAATAAGGTAAATTACTATTTATGCTATTGTTTGATATATTTAGATGAATGAACATGTGTTACCTTAGAGTTGGGATATTCTTCAGAAGATTATTAAAATAGCGTTTCAAGACATGTCACAATAAAATACAGAATAAAAAAGGATATTACTTGAAAACTTTTACTGTTTTTTTTTCTTTAGTTGTCCATTCATTTTTAGTTGCTTGTCTTTTTAAACTAGTTAAGCACCAGTCCATTTCATCAGATTTGTCCAAAAGTTTACTCTTCTGTCCAGAGTCCAGAGCTTCATCAAGCTTGTTAAAATGTTTTCACCTTCAGGAAGAAAAATATTAATTTTAGCAGGGAAGATAAGTTGAGCCTTGATGTTTGACCTCTTTAAGTTTATAATTAGAGGAATGCAGGTTTTTATCTTAGAGATCACCGAATAAGTATAGTTATTGTCAACACTGATGCTTTTTCCATTTATTTTTATTAGAGAATTTGATCAGATTTTTATTTATTTATTTATTTATATATTTAACATTTGTTTACCAGGATAGTCCAGCTGGACCACTAGTGTCCGTATACGTGTGCTACAGAGGTTTAGGGAGGTAGGCTCTTGTCTGTATTCAGGCTTCAGGAGGGTGGATTGCAGTTGCATAATGGCTTGGAAAAGAGATATGATTTAAGGAGGTTTTTGAAAGTTGGAGAACAGTTCTGTAGTTTGATGTCAGGAGGTAGGGTATTCCATGTCTTTGCAACTTCATCAGGGAAGAGTGATTCCCCATAGCTGTTTTTACATGGGATATTTGTGATCAGAGCTTTACTGGATTGTAATTGTCTATTTGAGTTGTAGAAATTTAAAAGACCAGATATTGCAGGGTTTTTCTCAGGATAGCATAGAATCTGGTGAGCTAGGTTGAGATGGTGGTAATGTAAGAAGTTGGGAAATTCAAGTAGTGTAGACAGGCAGTGCTGAGACCAGGATTTTGCACTGGTTACAAATCTGGTGATTTTGTTGTAACAGGTGGACAGTTTGTTCAGGTCAGTTTTATTTAAGTTTGTTAGCACCGGGAATGCATAGAGTACTGTAGATAAGATATGGGTTTTGGCTATGGCAATCCTAGACTTAGAGGTTAGGTACCTTTTGCTGTGATAGAGGATCCCTAGTTTTTTTGTGGGCTTTAGAGATCGTTAGAGATATATGTTTGTTAAATTTTAATTGTTGGTCAATAGTAAGTCCTAGTAATTTGTCCTCTGGGACTGGGGAATTGAAAGTTTTGTTGATTGAAATTTGAAGAAGGTAAGGTCACTAGATTTTGTTGGCAAGAATAGCATAAGTTGTGTCATAAGTTGTGTTTTCTTTGGGTTTAGTATTAATTGTGCATTATATAGCCAATTTTCTATCTCTGTGAAGACTTCCTGTGCTTTTTGTTGGAGCAGTTGTAGATAAAGTGCTGAGCAGATCAGGGTTGTGTCATCAGCGTATTGGACTATTTCAGCTTTTGTGGTTGCTGGTGAATTTGGCTCATAAAGATGGTAAAGAAGAAGGGACCGAGAATATTGAGACTTGGGGTACTGCAAGTGTAACAGGGAGAGGAGGGGATAAGGAGTTGAGCCATTTGACAGAGTGAAACTGGTGATTTAGGTAACTACTAAACCAGAGTAGGATGGGGCTGTTAATGTTTAGTTCTGAGAGGTAGGTTAAGAGTTTATCATGGGAGATAGTACTGAATGCTTTTGATAAGTCCAGAAAGGTAGCAGAGACTAGTTTGCCTTGGTTCTTGTAAGAGTTAATGGTGTTGGTGAAATTAATTAGGGCAGTGCTGGTGTTATGTGATGGGCGGAAACCGTGCTGGTTTTAGATAGTAGGCTGTTAGAGAGGAGGAAGGTGAGGAGGTGGTGATGACTACACCTTTCCAGGATTTTTGATAGGGATTTAAGGATTGCAATAGGTCAATAGTTAGATCACAGGAGGGGCTGCTTTTGCAAAGCAGAATGATGAATGAGATTTTCCGTAAAGATGGGACGGTGTTTTCAGTGATGGATCTATTTATTTGCAATGAGATAGGGTAAGCTA
This sequence comes from Protopterus annectens, assembly GCF_019279795.1. Classification (NCBI taxonomy): domain Eukaryota; kingdom Metazoa; phylum Chordata; order Ceratodontiformes; family Protopteridae; genus Protopterus; species Protopterus annectens. The sequence goes on from NC_056734.1 coordinate 915,712,228, forward strand.
TGGCCTTAGATGATAGCTGTAGGTATTTAGAGGGAAGGTTGCCTGTAGCTAGGGTGGCTGGTTTGAGTTTAGCTAAGAGTTTTGGATTGTTGATAGTGGTAGTGGTTTGAGTGAGAAGGGGGTAGAGTTTGGGCTTTAGGGGATTGTGGACGGTGGTGGAACTCATCTCATGAATGAGTTTAAGTATAGAGAAGGTAAAAATAATTATTGAAACTGGTGGCTATGTCTAGGTTTGTACCCTCTCTATTTGGTGGGGTGTAGTGTTTTTTCCAGGCTGGAGGATATTGTTCACTGTTGTCCAGAATTTGTGAGGGTTGTTATTATATTTCTTTTGTAGGGAGATGTAGTGTTTCTGTTTGTCCAACTTAATTTGTTTTTAATACCAACCCCCAGATTTAATAAAATCTGTGAAGGCACAGTATAAAGTCTACATGGAAGGTACTATGGCCGTGTACATGGTACCCACACAGTAGTACACCATGCATATTAATGAAGACACTTTACTGAGAGAGAGCCATGTAACATGGTTATTGAATCAGTGTAGAAAGTGTGTTACTGTGTCCAGAGATGAGTAACACACTCCCTGTATTGTGAAAGTGCAGTATATCAATGTATGCATATGAATTACATTTAATTTTTTATGCAACTGACATGTGCAAGACATCTAAAAATAGAAAACGGATATATTTAATTATGAATGCAAAGGTCACATTTAAGTATAGCTGAGCAGGTTTGTGTGGCGCGATCAGTGCTAAGTGGTGCTTAAATGTAGTAGAGAGGTATATGTAAAAGTATAGCAGAATTCTACATGTTCACATAACCAAATGGTTTGAGTGACAGCCTTATATGCAGTAGCTGCAGGGTTTGAATACATTGACAGATTGGTAATCATTTATTTTGCAAATACAAATTATGCCAATTATTTTTAAATCCTGATTTGCTGTGCTCAGCTAACATCTGCTAAGCACAACTAAGCCTCGACAAGCACTGCTTAAACAGGGAATGTTTTAGCACTGCTTAGCTGGTTTGGGAATTATCAAGTGGTGCAAAGCACTGCTCAGCATTCGCTAGTCTAAGTACTGCTCAGCTCAGCTAAGCTGGTTTGTGCACCGCTAGCCATTGCTAAGCATTGGCAGTTTAAACACTGCTTAGCTCAGCTAAGCCAGTTTGCAAGATGCTAAGCGATGTGCCACATTTTCAAAAATGGCTTAATGATGTGCAAGGGCAGGAAAACAAGCTTATTTAAGTGCAACAGGTGGTAATATAGTATAACCTGTTGGAGTTTGAACCGTGCAGGAACTATGGCAGGGGTTGGACAGGGTCAATGCTTCTGGGTGCAGCAATGGTGCATTCTGGGGTGCAGGGTCATGGTTGGACCACTAGTGAAATACCATGATGTCTGGCTGCTACAGGGCTAGTACCAGGGATCTGAGTATAATTTGTAGCCTTGGGACCCACTGGCACACTATCTCTCTACTGCAACAGGTATCCCCCACACAGGTGTGTAGCTCTGTCACCACTTAGATGATGTGAAGTGGCAGAAGAGGGGACTTCTGGACATCTGGGACCAGGATTCTTGGGACAAGAATGCCCCACAAGTTTGTATGCACTGTTTGTATTGTTTTACCAATACCTAATCTGATTGTGTGATAGACAGGTACACATAATGGTGTGATACTCTCCCTAAAACTACAGAGGAGAGAGCTCAAAACCTAGAGGCCCATGCAGAATGCCTGGCCAGGTTGCTGTGAGTGTGGTAAGTACAGATTAATTTGCACTCTATAGTCAAATATACAAGATGGAGTAATTCAGTCACTGCCAGTAGGTACATACTGTACAGATTTGTGTAATGTAATAAATGTGGACATAGGGCTGTACTGCAATAACTGTCTACTGCAAAGTATAGTACAATAAATATTAAAGCATTCAACCTGATAATGTTAATGAAATAAAGATTCTATTGCAATAATTGTGGACTTACAACTGTATTGCAACACCTACATTATCCAAATGTTGTTGAATGAAGAATCAAAAATATGACAAAAATTGTATGAAGGTACCCCAATAAAGCTGTGTTGTGCAATATGTGTGTAAGTAGGGCTGCTGTTCATGTAAATGAGTATGACATCTGCTCTGAAATAACAACACAAAGAATACCACTAACTGTTTCAAGGTTAGCTAAGAAAGAGTGTTATGCAAACTGTAGAGTTAGAGCTGTGCTACAAGATATATGCATTATGACATTTTCTGCACTAACATCTGAAGCAATACTAGGAACACCCAAGGTATATTGTGTATACCATGACTTTCTTGTGTTAACAACTGCATTTCAACTATAAGCATTCCTGCTCTGAGGTACGGTGCTTCAGGCAAGTATGAAACTGTAATAGCTGTAGACTGCAAATATACTGTCTGCAACTGTAATGCTCTGATGTATGGTGCTTCAGGCAAGTATGAAACTGTAATAGCTGTAGACTGCAAATATACTGTCTGCAACTGTATATGGGTCAGGTAGCCAATCCAATACTCCAATAAGGTTTGTACATGTCACAGATATTTCCACCCACTAAGAGTTTATTGTGTACACCTGCATCTATGTATGAATACACAGTTTACTAGCATCTCTGTCATGCATGAATGTCATGCATGTGTGTTCAACTGTCACTGCATTCTTGTATAAAACTGTACTACTACAAGGTCATATTTTAGTTCAAGGTGAGCTCTAGGCAAATATCAGGAAGTCAATAGTCAGCAGTGGCACAGTAGCTCAGTTTGTTAAATGCTGTGTCAAATGTACATTTTGTCACACATAGACCAGGGTTTGAATCCAGTGACAAGTATTAATAAATATTACTGAATCGATTATGTATTAACAGATTTTCTCCCACAGGAATAACAGGTAAATGTGTGCAGTAGCCCTTATTATTAGTTAATAATTTGCATGTTCAGAAGTACAGACTGTTAACAGCATTGATCAGGAATGTGATAATATGTCAGAAAATAAAGGCAACAAGTACAATACTAATAAAAGATATTGTAATAAAGAAAATGTGTAGTCTTGGTGTGGCTGTGTGCTTTGTGTGTTTGTGTACGTTTACTGACAGTCTAACCCCATGCCTGCCTAGGATGGCATGATAGTTGTTTACTCTCTGTACTGTACTGTACATGATACATGTCTCTCAAGTGTCACACTGTCACAGACTGAATCACTGTTGTCTAATCCCTCTGTCACACATCTATCATCGACATGATATGTCATATGATTATGTCAGTAGCACAGTCAGACTACATCAGTTCACCGTACACCTTGGTAGTCATATAGGTCCACCTGACATGTAATAGTCCTCTGTAGTTCTGTCCCTGTAGGTGTTACAGCTTGGCCCATACTGTGCTATTTGAATAGCTTGAGCAGTATGTACACGGTACAACAGCAATATGGCACTGTTATACATAAAGGATGGGCAGACCTGTAGAGTAATTAACAGTACTATTGCAAACAATATAGCCTATACTGGTACTAATGGACTGTATTTCTCTCTTCCCCCACCCCTTATTTTCATCATAATTTATTATTGTTATACATCGATTATGGTTTACTATTAACAGATGTCCTCTAAACAGTATGTTGGGCCTTGTGGTTTATTATTGTTATGTAATACAATGGTTGTATACTAACATAACATGTTGAATTACCTGTGCTGTTGACCATATGCCGTAACTTTTCCTGACAAGCAGTTGCTATGTTGACTGTAATCTCACTTATTGTTGTATTCTGTATACTATGCAATGTTATGCTACTGGTTTATTTGCAATGTTCTGGCATGCTGTTATAATGAACTAAATGTTATGTTCATTACTAACCTATACACATTGAAATACCTCAACACCACTGCTTGACTGGGTAGGCCAGTTCCTGGCAATCCACATAACCTACCACAGCCGGCCATGGCACCAGGTCCCAGCATATCTGGGAACCAAGCCAGTGGTGCCCCCTCCACTGACCCTGCACCATCTATGGTTGCAGCCACCTCAGGGGCAGGATCTCGCCCCCCCTGGGAGTGGGGGTGAAAGGGGGGTTGTCACCCAGCATCAGCTACCTGTGATGGTGCAGAGAATAGTGCATCATGGTTATGAGAATTGCCTGCAGCAGACTGAAGGCAGACTGGCCAATCTGGAGGGGCAAGGTGGCCCTGGCACCCAGCTTCCAGCACAGCCACCTTCAGGGCAGTGAAGGAGCAATGTTGATTGCCAATGGGTGGGGAGCTCAGACACACTGCTGCCATCTGAGGGCACATGGATCTCTGATTCCACAACACCCTCTCCATCCAAAGTGTTTACCTCCTCATGTGTCACACCCCTCCCCTGTATTCTGTCTTGTCTGTCTGAAAATGCAACCTCTCCTACCCAACTTACCTCCCCACACGTACCTATATCCCTTCCCAACATTTCACTCTCTCTCCTTAGAAAAAAAGGGCACCTGTCCCACAAAATAAATATCACTCCATAGTGCTCCATTTTGCACCCACATTCACTGAACACATTTAATTATTGCATGAATTAATCAATACAGTTATGTTGCTCTCACCCCTTTCTCTGGGGTATGAAGCTCCAAATTCCAAATTCTGTGCATCCTGCACAGCTGTTGCTGTACAAGAAATGGAGAGCTATGTTCTTTTTATACAACCATTCTGCACATCCCCACTTGCCTTTCAATATGTTTTCCCCCTTACTTACTCCCATTTCACCATTTTCCTAACAACCCTTTTTTCTTTTCTTTTTTTTATAATTAACTCGGGTTTAAGCAGAGCTATGTGGCATGGAACTTCGCTCAAACACATTTAAAACTGCATTAATCATCTTATGCGTTTCTGAAAGTATTAGTTACATCTGAAAAATAATCACCCTTGCCACTTTTCGAACAAAGGCCACTGTCAAGTGGAGCACAGTGCATTAGCCCACTAAGCCACTCAGCTCTGAATTAAAACAGGTGTTTCTACCAACACATCCTGGTTGCCACTGACACACTGCAAGTACATATAATGAGGACATTGGCTGTGTACATGAAACTGTGATGTAGACACTGCACCAGTACACAGCTAAATAAATAATAATGGATGTGCATGAGGCCTGGGATAGCAGGTATAGCTTTCACCTGTACAGACTGTTTCAGAATGTTCACAGTTGTGCCCCTAGGTTTAGCATGGTTTTCACAAAAACATAAGTGTCTGCTAAAATACTGGCACGTCATTAAAGTTTGAGGTTAGAAGATCATGACAGACATTTCAGTGTCACACCTCATACCCATCAGAAAAGAAATGCTAATGCTAGTCTGGTGTCACAGACTCTATGCAAGCCCATATATCTTGCAAAGACACCTACTGTGGCAGTGACTCAGTAGCTCAGTCTGTTAATTGCATTGCATGCTATACACTTTGCCACCCACAGTCCTGGGTTCGAATCCAGTGCATTGCACTACAGTTACATTCTTGTGAATACAGCAAGTAATGACTGAGTCATGCAATTTTCACTAAAACAGGTTGCTGCTACTGAATTAACTGTTACCCATGTTAGCAAGTCAAAGGCCTGTATGTAGGGACACACTGCACATATTCATATAGCCTACCTATATATTGCCTACTTCTCGCTAGCACTGTTACATAAGGGATGCACCTTAACCACATGCCTCGACTGGACTGTTATGGGTAGCTTTACCCTGGCTGTGCTATAATGACAGAGCTGACAATGCTCCCTCAGTGACACATACTTGCTTGCTGTCCTCCCACTATGAGTCCTAGACAAAAAGCAGCAGCTGAAGACTGCAACATATGCAGCTGAATGTTTAACTATCTGCCACAGGCCTCCCATGCCTCACATCCTCACAACACTATACATAAAGGGGTGAGGGCAAAGGTCAAGTGACAGGGACATGTGCCACAGTCTGACCCTACAAACATTCAGAACTAATAGACCAGCAGCTACTGCAACAGCATGCATACTCTGATGGGTATCACATCTTACAGTCGCATGCCTCTTCCCCCTTACTGACTTCAACCCAGAGTGTTTAACACTGAACTGCCAGATAATCACAAAGTCATTTGACAATAGCCAAATATAGCATGCAAAACTGTGGACATACCTGATAAATCTCACCAGTGGACAATATTTGTACCTACCCTTTTTGATGCTGTAGTCTCCACACCTCACTAACATCCATCTCACAGACTAAAAAGGGGGTCAAGGCCTACATGAAGACTTTAAATATTGCACTGTTGTGCCATGTCATTGGCTAATGAAAGTTCTACCCGGCTGTTCTGGATGGAATTAGCAAGTCTTTACCACAGATTGGTGCACAGGCAATCACCTGTTATTAAACATTACCTACAAAAGGCAAGCAGCTGCCTATGGAAAAAGGTCTGTAACTTGCTTTACCAAGACAGACTGCAATTTTGGATGCATTTTTCTTGAGGATTTGTGCACAAAAGGAATACATCACTCTACCAGGAATGTAATACAAGTCCCCATATACTGGGACACAGATGGGAGGATGCAGTTATGGGGAATAGAGATTACAACAGTAAGCCTGTAGTACATCTCTAGGAATGACATGGTGATAGTCTGCTGTCCAACAGCTACAGGAATGCCTGTCAACTGTGCCTGCTGTGACTTAATTCACAGCTCTGACCCTCTCAATCCCTCCTACAATGGGCGACTCCTGTACCCATGCTACTGGATTATGTGATAGACATAGTGATAGTAAGTAAGGATAGACAGAGCTGTCATATCACATGGTCTACTGTCATTCAGCTCCTGTCATTCTGTGAATGTGACACAGGAATAGTTCAGGCATTGTACATGTGTCTCTGACTGTCCCTGATATACTCTGGCTAGGTCACTGTTTTGTTGACTTTCCTATCTCATCACTTGACAGCTATGGCTAGCATACCTGGCAACCCGCTATAGCAGGAATTCAGGTCATAGCCATTATTATTATTGGGGGAGCACAGGCCCAACCTTAGTGACAGAGTGTAGATATTGGTCATACAAAGTAAGGGTATGAAAACAGTAACAGATATTACTGTAGCATAACTGTTTTCTGAGGGTTCTGGTGTGTGGCAGCCAGATTCTCTACATTCTGAGAACAACTAGCAATTATTGTCCAACCGTTTTCCAGACATCCACATGTTTTTGGCAAAAGGACCACATATATCAGGCAGACAGACACATTCTGCAAATATCTGTGTACTGGAGAAATAGGACACCTGCAGGGAAGAATCTCTGCAGCACTTTTGCATTGCTGTCCGTCATTGTGACACAGATGTTGCTGGACTGTCCTCATATACTTGTAATACACACCTATTTGTCTGAAAGTGGCTGTATGACATGGTACTGGGACATTGCCCATTGGGGACACACCACAGTAGATGGCATTGACAGGAGTGGAGACATGCAGCACACTCCATCATGGCACACAGGGACATAACCAGTATTGCTTCTATGTTGCTGATAGCCACATACATTCTGTGCTGACAGATGGTGGGCTCTGACATGGGAGTTAGCAGTGGATAGTGCAGGCCAATTTAGATGTGCAGGATCTGTACATAGTGGACAGGAAAGTATGTGGTCCTGTGATGTGTTTCCCTCCTTTTGCCTTTCAGACAGGATATAGAGACAGAGTCATCCGCCGTTTTCAGTTGCTGAAAATAATGTTATCCTGGATGGCCTCAGACTACATCACAACAGTGTGCTGTCCAGTAGTTGTCAGAATCGTGAACAGTATGCAGCACTGTAGGTTGACATCATCACAGCAGTTAACCAAGTATGGCTACAGGACAGAAGCTATGAGCCCATCTGACATGGAGCAACATATATGATAAATGCTGCATGGCAAATGACTGCCACTGTGGCCAGGGACCGTTATGCCACCGGTGGAGGGCCTACAGCAGAACAACCAATCTCAGCTACAGAGGAATTCCTGGCAATCTTGGGATCATCCACCAGCTCCCAAGCATCCATCACTCCATATATCGTGGAGATGGGTGCTACAGCATCCACAGCAGAGGAGCATCCAGGTAAGCCTCCCGTGTTCATCACTGTAATACTGTATCAGCCATTGTGGCAACTTCTGCATAGCATATGAGTACATGGATGTCGGTAGGGTTGTTTTTAATGCACACTTGTGCATACATACTCAGAATGTCAGCAATGTAGGCAGTATCATAGTACCTACTGTACATGTTGATATACGCACATATTATCCTGTAACAATGCCACATTTGTTATTGCTGGCAATACCTCTCCCTCACATTTCGGCTGTAGTCCAATGTCCTGTACCCGGTGATTATGATACTATTTTTATTTTATGGATCATATATACTCTAAGAATGTTAAGGACTGCCATTTTGCTGTAGACACAACTAATATGCTTAGCCAGAGTACAATACCTGTTTGTTCAGTTTCGGAGGGGTTAACTGAAGTGCATTGAATCAGTAATCACAATAGTGTATTTGCAGAAGCAGAAACAAATTTGCAATTATTTTTGTGAAGATCTATGCATTCTGTTATAAAGGGGGCAATAGTATGCTCAAGACGGGTGTACTGTGTTTTAGGTGTAGGTCTATCACATACACTGGCATATCGCTTTTCTCACAGGTGTAAAGTACCGGCAACATTAAACAGATGTAGCTGCAGTGCATGTTATAAAGGGCCTGTCTTGTCTGTATATGTTGTAGTCTGCTTGTGTGATGTGCATGGGATCAAAAAAAGGATGTGGTATGTGTAATGCAGTTGTGACACCTCACCAGTATGTGTGCATGTGTGGATCACCATACATAATAGTGCAGGTAGTAATGTTCTTATTTTGTCTTCCTCCTCACAGGTGACCATAGGGGTTGGAGTCTGTCCCCCTCACAACTTGATGTCTGTGCCTCATCAGACTTTAATGATGGTGGCCATAGTGAGGAACATGTGGGGTTGCTAGGGCTGAATCTGTCCCATGGGTTGACATCCCACTTCCTCCCCAATTGTCCCATCATACAGTCAGTATGCCCACATATACCCAGTCCCCTGTGGCCACAGAGATTGGACAGTCAGAGTGTGAAGACATTGAAAAGGAGAATGCGGCATCAATGGGACCAGTGAGTGTAGACACTAGCCATAGCCAGAGACCTGGCAAGGTCCCACACAGGCAGATTGACATGGGTGCTCGAAGGAGGACTGTTGACCATTAACCATTTGTCACAGGTGTCACATCACGGGTCATTCAACACTTTTCAGTCCATCATGGACGCACAAGCATGTTCCAAATGCAACATCAGACAGATGCTCAGGATCATGGATGCATTACTGTCTGACATCTGCAGCTTCCTCCACCACATTGGTGATGCAATGCATCATTTCACTGATATAGTGAACAGATGGTGGGGCAAGATATTGTCAGTCCTTGACCGCACATTGTCTGTGCTAGAACATGTGGTGGGAGTAGGGTGTCAGACACGTGGCCGTGGGTCAGCAACATCTGCTGAGAGTCCACATGGCCATACACTCTCACATTCCCATAGTGGCAGTACCTTCAGCACTACAGATGGGAGGGTGCTGTCCACACCACAATGTGGTAGGCCATGGGCACATGTTCCTGGGTGTTCCTTTGAGGGACATGGCCCAGCACACACCAGTCACCATCACCGACTAGTATCACATCTGACCCTGGGCATGGTAGTGCCATTCACAACAGCACTTGAGAAGTGATGACAAGATTTTTTTTTTTTTCATTGCTTCCCAAGTGCTGCTGTGAGTGTAGTGGGGCCATTATTTTCTGCATTTTAGTTTCAATTAATACTGTTACAAGTGTTTCATTGATGGTGGTGCCAATGCCACTCCTAGAAAAAACAGTTCCTGTGCTCATGGCCGGAGATGGTGAACTGTCCATTCTGCCATGTACAGTCTACAGCTGTCCAACATACCCACGTGTAGGGCTAGCACATGGCTTGATGCTGGGGGGGGGTTGTGTGTCCCTTCCCCATGATGATCCTGCTGCAGTTCTTTCCACAGGATCATATTGTGTAGCATGGCACATACTGTGAGCATCTGTGCACGCATCTCTGGAGAGTAAGGCAGGGCTCCACCAGGTATATTGAGACAGTGGAATTGTGACTTGAACAGCCCAAACACATGCTATATGATGTTCCTAGTTTGTGCATGTGCCTCATTATGGCTTTCTTCAGTAGGTATGTGTGCACTTCTGATGGGTGTCATCATCCACAATTCCAGTGCATAGCCAGCATCCCCCAGCAGACAGCAGTACAGGATATCCCCCCTGGCAAACATCTGGTACAACTGTGATGCATGCCAGATATGGGAGTCGTGATAACCGCCAATGCTGCCAGCACACACACTCATGATAATGCCCTGGGCATTGCACTCAACCTGGCAGTTGTTGGAGTGATACCCATTGCAGTTGACATAGACTCTACTCTCCTTATCGGGCAGTGTTTGATGTGTACATGAGTGCAGTGTATGGCACGCCGTACTTCAGGGTAGTGTGCCACACAGTAGAATAAATGCATACTTCTGGCCCTCTCCTCAGGGCTGAGGGGTAAATAAATGTGCTCACTGACAGTGTTTGCATGGCAGCCAGGAGCTGGTGGAGTACCCTGGATGCAGATGCCTGTGAGACCATCATCATGTCCCCAGTTGGTCTCTGAAAAGTACCTGGAGCTAGTATTCTAAGGGCTATACATACATTTGTTTCCACTGTGATGGGTTCCCCTCTATTGGCTCTGGGTCTGAGTTGAGGGTGGCAGAACTCGATGAGTTCTTGTTGTATGTCCCTGTCCACACTATAGTGCTTTACAGTCTCCATCTCATGTAGCTCCTATAAGGCTACCTGGGCCTGAACACTCTTTTCCTTCTCAGTCTAGGCCTATTGTCAGCAGCAGCATCAGCACTGACCTCAGCCTCTAGCACATACAGATGTAGCAGAGCAGCAGCAGCCGCTAGCATTCTGTCAGTTAAAATTCCCAAGTCTGTACTCCAATGGTGCACAGTATGGAGGAAAAATCAGATTGTAGGATTTATGCATACTTTATAGTGGTCTGCTGCAGATGCAGACTGTGTGATTGGATAACTATGATGCATTCCACCTGCAAGGTACATCATTGAGGGGTTTGAATGGCCCAGTGTAAGTGGAGCAGGAGTTATCAGTAATTTATACATGATTGGCTTTCCCAGACTATTTCCTTTTTTTTTTAATTGCCTTCCCTGCTAAGCATTGCAGCATGGCATGCAAACCCACCATGCTGGTATAAACACTGCTCAGCAGTCTGGGCACATCCCCATGCATGGGCATGCTCAGCATAGCTAAAATCAGCTAAAACATGTGACCCACAGCTAAACAAAGCTTAGCAGCACTGGACACATCCTCCCTTGCTTAGCTGAGCGGTGCACCATGCAAACAGGCACTAGTCAGCTCCAATCCATTTAAACATATTGTGACATGCCCCCTTTTGATGTCAGATAGCTCTTTTGTGGAGACCAACTCAGTTCTGGTGCGATACATATTTTATCTGTGGACAGAGTGGCCCATTTTTGCTATTCACTAACCCCATTTCATTTGCATACAGATCCATGAACAAAACCTGAAATACTTCACTATTCAAGGGCCTGCCTCCTTAGCAACCACGGAAATCTACCATTGTACAGACTGCATGCAGGGCCCTATAATGCATTATTCTCACATATGTCTTATTTTTAGTTTTTTTAACTTTTTAATATATATATATATATATATATATATATATATTTTTTTTTTTTTTTTTGCATAATGACATGTTTGCTCACTGCTGTGGACTGCACAAATGTAATAAGTTATTTAAAAACATTATTTTATATTATTTTGCATTATTATTTGGACACTGGGCATAGTTTTGCTCATATCTGTGCCTACTATGCAGTCTCTGACTTTCTAAATGTGCTTTTACAGCCCCTGTTCAATTTTTACTTTTTTATACATGGAAATTTTCTGTGTACACTTCGGACATCAACACAGGGTCTGCAGGACTGCCTATCTGCTTGCTGGATCACTCCAGCACCCTTATTTGCATGCATTTCACCTGCACACCACTCTGCTCTGTTTATTGGATTGCATGGCTGCTTACTTACATGTAAGCTCTATGCCACAATGCCTACAGGGAAAATCACTCCATGTGGGCTTTATTGAATTTCCCTAAAAGTCTTTATCTTGAGTGGAGATGAATTTAAGACTTCTGGATCTTGGTGTAGATGAATTATTTATTAAAGAGATATTAAATAGACACCCATGGGCTTTGTCTATTCCAAAGGAAAGTGATTCTGGCAGCTTTAAAGGCTTTGGTAACCAGTTATTTAGAAATTGTACCATGTTGTTACATTCTTCATTCTCTGGCAGTCCATATATTCTAATATTTCTTCTGAACCTACTTTCCAGATCCTCCACATTTTCCAGAAGAAAAGTGTTTTGTTTCAGGTGAAATTCAACTTAATTTTCATTTTCAGTCAGCCTTCCATCTATATCATTTACTGTTTCTAATATACATGAGAGTTGATTTGAATGCTTCCTAAAAATGTCATTAAGTAAATCCAGTTGTTTCTTATTGCCTTGTTTTATATTGTTCATTTGACTCTCCAATGTATCCATTTTGACTGAAAGGTATTGAATGGTTGTAATAATTGATTGTAGTTCTTTCTTCATCTCACTTTCCTGAGTAGAAGCTTTAGAATGACTCTTGACTGCATCTGACTGAAAGACTTCTGACAGGATTAAAGCTTAGATGAATCCCCAAAACTAGTTTTTTTCTTCCTGATTTTAACACTAAACTATTTTTGATGCATAAATATATATATATATATATATATATATATATATATATATATATATATAATATATAGATTCACTTTATAATCACAAAATACTGAAACATCGAATTTCAGTATTTCGAGACTATAAAGCTGAAACACCAAAAAAACGAAACCCAAAATTATGACCATTAAGGCACACACACAAACACAACTACACCTACCTCCGCACAATAACACACACACACACACACACACACACACACACACACACACACACACACACACACACACACACACACACACACACTTACTATAAGCAGGGCCTGCCCCCCCACACCCCCTACTTATATATATACTAACTCCAAGGTCACACTAAACACTAACACACACAAAACCCACAAACATATATTCCACACCCCTCTCGCACAAACACACATCACACAGATACAAACACCACCACTCTTAACACTGACACACTCACACTCTCATCTATGTACCCTAACCCACACGTAACACTCTCCAATACACTCACAAACACACAAATCCTCCCCAAAACCCTTAAAAACACCACAATTACTGAATGCACCATCAGTACCACAGGTTCAACATTTCCGGGTTCGATATTTTGCAGTTTTGCGCATCTGCAGATTTAACACTTTGGTCTCCCGATACTAAAATTTGACATTTCCGTATTTCGAGATTCCAAAGTGTTTAGATATATATACATATATATATATATATATATATATATATATATATATATATATATATATATATATATATTTTTTTTTTTTAACTCTAAAACTAAATATTCTTGTCAGAATAATTGAAAAGAGGCAGAACAAAATTTTTGTGCTGCTAGCTGTTTGCCATCTTGTCCATGCACCCTCACCACAATTAGAATGTTGATTTGGGTATTTACTTTTAACACCACCAATGTGCCTATTTCATGGTTGATGCACGTATGTCAACTGATTAATTTGCAATCTATAGTCAAAGACAAGATAGAGTAATTTTGTCACTACCAATAGGTTCATACTGTACAGGTTTCAGTAATGCAATGAATGTGGACATAGAGCTGTACTGCAATAACTGTCTACTGCAAAATATAGTGCAATAAAGATTAAAGCATTAAACCTGATAATGTTAATGAAATAAAGATTCTACTCCAATATGACAATAGCTGCATGAAGGTACCGCTAAGAAAGCTGTGTTGTGCAATATGTGGGTAAGTAGGGCTGTTGTTCATGAAATCTGAAATAGCACAAAGAATACCACTAACTGACTCAAGGTTAGCTAAGAAAGAGTGTTATGCTAAACTGTAGATTTAGAGCTGTACTATAAAATATATGCATTATGAAATTTTCTGCACTGACATTTGAAGCAATACCAGGAACACCCAAGGTTTATTGTGTATATCAGAATTGTCTTGTGTTAACCATTGCATTTCAGCTATATGCATTCCTGCTCTGAGGTACAGTGCTGCAGGCAAGTATGTCACTGTAATAGCTGTAGACTGCAAATATACTAACTGCAACTGTATATGAGTCAGATAGCCAACCCAGTACTTGTATGGTTTGTACACATCACAGGTATTTCCACCCACTAAGAGTTTATTGAATACACCTGCATTCTATGTATTAATGGACAGTTTACCTAGTATCTCTGTCATGCATGAATCTCATGCATGTGTGTTATTACTGTGGTCTTGTATAAAACTGTTCTACTACTGCAAGGTCATATTTTGTTTCCAGGTGAGCTCTTGGCAAATATCAGGCAGTCAATAATCAGCAGTGGCTCAGTAACTCAGTTTGTTAAATGCTGTGTCTGATATATGTTTTGTCACACACAGACCAGGGTTCGAATCTAGTGACAAGTACTAATAAATATTATTGAATAAGTTACATATTGTTAACAGATTTTCTCCCCACAGGAATTACAGGAAATGGGTGTAGTAGCCCTTATTATAGGTTAATAATTTGTGTGTTCAGAAGTAAAGCACTGTTAACAGCATTGATCAGGAATGAAATAAGATGGCAGAAAATAAAGGCAACAAGTACAATACTAATAAAATATATTACAATAAATAAAATATGTAATTTTGGTACGGCAGTGTGCCTGGTGTGTCTGTGTATGTTTGCTGATAGTCTAATCCCATGCCTACCAAGGACAGCATGATAATTGTTTACTCTCTGTACTGTACTATACATGATACATGTCTCTCTAGTGTCACGCTGTCATGGACTGTAATCACTGGTGCCTAATCCCTCTGTCACAGATCATCAACATGATTATGTCACTAGCACAGTCACACTGCATCAGTTCACAGTACACTTTGGTAGTAATATAGGCCCACCTGACATGTAATACTTCTCTGTAGTTGTGTATCTGGGTCCCTATTAATTATTTGAACTTTTCAAAGTTTGAATGTCATATGGTCGACACCATATGATCAGACTTTTAAAAGTTCGAAGGTTAAAAGCAACGCCTATGTATGGAACAGAATGGGAACATTTCCCTTTTCTGCACTGAAGTGCAATCTCAGAGTTGATATATTTAAGTAGAGGGATGTGAGGATGTAGGTGGTTTGCCCCCCTGCTCAGAGCATTAAGGTAAGTTTTTTTTAAATTTTTTATTATATTTTCAAAGATTCAAACTTTGCTCATATGTTGTCGAACATATGAGGTTTGAAGTTTTGAAACTTTAAATATATAATATAGACCCATTTACCTGTAGGTATTACAGCTTGGCTCATAATGTCCCATACAGATAGCTTGAGAGGTATGTATGTCCTATAACAGCTATAGGGCACTGTTATACATACATCAAGGGCAGTCCTGTAGAGTAATTAACAATACCTGTGCAAATTATATAGTCTATACTGATACTAATGAACTGTATTTATCTCTCCCCCAACCCATTACCTTCATCATAAGTCATTATTGTTATACATCAGTTATGGTTTACTATTCAACAAATGTTCTCTAAACATTGTGCTGGGCCTTGTGTTTTATTATTATTATTATGTAATAAAATAGTTGTATAATAACATAACGTAACATGTTGAATTACCTATGTTGTTTGTCTTATGTTGTAACTGTTACTGCTATGCTGTTACTATACTGACTGTATCTCACTTATTGTTGTGTTCCATATACTATGCAATGTTATGTTACAGGATTATGTGCAATTTTCTGGTATGCCGTGATAACTAACTAAGACTTCAAAAAACCACACAGACTTGTAAAAACAGAAAGGCGAAGGAATACAAGTCAAGCAAGGGAGAAAAACAGCTGCAAATAGCTCGCTGACCAAACACGGTTTAAATGTAATCTGAAACAACGCTGTTACGGGTTAATAACGTTAGAACTTTAATTATAACCAAGCACTTATAGTATGCATTGTTATGTTACTGGGCTATTTGAAATGTTCTGTCCTGCTGTTATAACTAACTAAATGATATGTTCATTACTAACCTATACACATTGAAATACCTCAACATCACAGCTCGACTGGGTAGGCTGGTTCCTGGTGATCTGTCTATCTTACCTCAGCCGGCTGTGGCACTAGGTCCCAGCATGTCTGGGACCCAACCCAATTGTGTCAGCTCCACAGGCCCTGCACCACCTATGGGTGGAACTGCCTCAAGTGACAGGGCCTGCCCCCCCCCCCTGGGAGCAGGGGTTGAGGGTGGTTGTCACCTAGGATCAGCTACCAGTGATGGTGTGCAGGATAATGCATAGTGATTATGAGAATTGACTGCACCAGACTAAGGGCAGACTGGCCAACCTGGAGGGACAAGATGGCTCTGACACCCAGCCTCTGACACAGCCACCTTTGAGGCAGTGAAGGAGCAGGGTTGATTGTCAGTGGGTCGGGAGCTCAGTTACACTGCTGCTGTCTAGGAGCACATGGATCTCTGATTCCATAACACTCTCCCTGTCCAAGGATTTTGTCCACCTCATGTGTCACACACAGCCCCTGTATGCTGTCTTGTCTGTCTGCAAATGTAACCTCTCTTACCCAACTTACCTCACCATACATACTTATATCCCTTCCCCAACATCCCACTCTCTCCTTAAAAAAAAGGAAACCTGTCCTACAAAAAATATCGCCCCATACATAGCTCTCCATTTCACACCCAAGACCACTCGACACAATTAATTATTACATAAATTAATCAACACATTTATGTTGCTCTCACCCCTCTCTCTGGGGTGTGAGGCTCCAAATTCCAAATTCTGTACAACCTGCACAGCTGTTGTTGCTATGCAAGAAATGGAAAGCTATGGTCCTCTCCTACACCTGTTCTGCACATCCCTACCAGCTTTTCAGTATGTTCTTCCCCCTGCTTGTCCGCATTTCACCATGTTCCTATCACACCTTTTTTCTTTTCTCTTTTTACAATTTGCATGGGTTTAAGCAGAGCTAAAATGTGCAATGCAACATGCAAACCCTCACCTGCTTAAAACTGCTTAAAAGCACTTTAATCATCTTATTGGTTTCTGACAGTGTTAGATACATCTGCAAAATAAGCAACCTTACTACATCTCAAACCTGGTCCCCTGACAACTACAGTACAGTGCATTAGCCCATGAGGCCACTCAGTTGTGAATTAAGACACCTGTTTCCACCAACATATTCTGATTGCCACTGACACACTGCAAGGACATATAGTGGGGATAGTGGCAGTGTACATGGGACTGTGATGCAGGCACTGCAATAGTACACAGCCAAATAAATAATAATGGCTGTACGTGAGGCCTGGGATAGTAGGTATAGCTGCCAACTGTACAGACTGTTGCAGAATGTCCACAGTTGTGCCCTCTATGTTTGGCATGATTTTCACAAAAACATATGTGTCTGCTGAACTACTGGCAATTCATTAAAGATTGAGGTTAGAAGATCATGACAGACACTTCAGTGTCACACCTTATACCCATCTGAAAATACATGCAAATCCAATTCCAGTGTCATAGACTGTATGCATGCTCATATATCTTGCAAATACACCTGCTGCAGCAGTGACTCAGTAGCTCAGTCTGTTAAAAGCATTGCATGCAGTACATGTTGCCACCCACAGTCCTGGGTTCTAATCCAGTGGACTGCACTTCAATTACATTCTTGTGAATACAACAAATAATGGCTGAGTCATGCAATTTTCACCAAAACAGGTTGCTGCTACTGAATAACTGCTACCCATGTTAGCAAGTCAAAAGCCTGTAGGTAGGGACACACTGCACATATTCGTATAGCCTACCTATATCTCGACTATAATATGTTCCAATGCCTCTCTTGCAAATCTACTAACTACCACCCAACATAGCTTCACCAAAGTCGGAAACTGGCTTGCCAACCATCTCCTGATCTTAAACCCAAACAAAACCAAGTTACTTCTCTTCTACCCAACCAATAGATCTCCGACTGAAAACTTCACTATAAAATCCAATAATGGGACCATCATCTCCCCAGACACCTATATAAAGCTATTAGGAGTAAACATTGACAATAAACTCCGATTTGATATACAAATCAACCAAGCCATTAAGTCAGTCAACAAGAAACTTGGGACCCTATATAGAATTAAAGCCTTCCTTACCCCGAATGCCAGGGCAGCCGCAGCCCGTTCACACCTTCTCTCTACCCTACTATATGCCTCTCCTGTCCTCACTCACCTTAACAAATATGATCTGGCCAAGCTCTCATCCTGCTATAATCACATTTCCAGGTTCGTTACAGGCCTACCCTACAGAACACACCACTGTACTAACCTGAAAAAGCTTGGATGGATAGAATTCCCACACCTTCTTCACCAGTCCCAACTCATAGAGGCCTTCAAAATCCTTAAACAACCTGAGAATACCCCAGCACTAAAAAACTTAATGACTCCCTACTCCAATCTAAGCTGCCTTCGCTCACCAAACAGACTCCTTGTCCAAACAACTAAATCTCTCAACCTAGGTGGTGACGCTGTTGCCAACACCACTGGTAAAATATGGAACTCTCTCCCAAATAACATCACGCTTGCAACTTCTCTAAGTCAATTCAAAAATAGTCTAAAACTCCACTTCAAGTCACACTGGCTATGTCCTTGCTCAAACCCAGACTAGCTCTGTGCCATTAACTAAAACATAAACAACTAGCTAAGATGATAAGTACTTTGTATACTGTGATAAAGAAATATGTATCCTGTCTAACTCTATGTCATTATACTGCCTACCATCCTTGCTAATATGTTATTAATGTTACATTTGTAGTAATCTCAGAAATAGTAATGGCAGTCTTGTACTTGTATGTAAATAGCCTATGTTTTTGTTAAGTTCTTTCAGCTCATTTACTGTACCTAATTATCAATGTAACTCTGTTGGAGCTTTTCTCCCCGGGCCTCCACTGAAAAAGGACATGTATCCAGTCAGACCATCCCGGTTAACAAATGTAAAATAAAATAAAATAAATAAATAAATATCTCACCTACTACTCTCTGATTGACACTGTTACATAACAGATGTACCTTAACCACATGACTTGACTGGACAGTTATGAGTACCCTCACCCTGGCTGTGCTGTAATGATAGATCTGACACTGCTCCCTCAGTGACACATACAGCTTGCTGTCCTCTAAAGTGTTCACTCTCCCCACTGTCAGTCATAGGCAAAAAGCAGCAGCTGCAGACTGCTACATATGCTGCTGTATGTTAAACTACCTGCCACAGACCTACCATACCTCACAATACCCTAGAACAATGGATACAGACAACACCCATACATAAAGGGGAGGGGGGCAAAGGTCAAGCAACTGGGACATGTGCCACAGTTTGCCACTACAAACATTCAGACCTGACAGACCAGCAGCTGCTGCGGCAGCATGCATATTCTGAAGGGTATGATGTCTGACACTCACGTCTCTTTCCCCTTACTGACCTCAACCCACAATGTTTAACACTGAACTGCCAGATAATCACAAAGTCATTTGACAATGGCCAAACATAGCATGCAAAACTGTGGACATACCTTACAAATCTCAACAATGGGCAGTATTTGTGCCTACCATTGTGATGCTGTAGTCTCCACACTTCACTAATGTCCATCTCATAAACTAAGAAAGGGGCCAAAGCCTACATGAACACTTTAAATATTGAACTGTTGTGCCATGTCACTGACTAATGAAAGTGCTACCCAACTGTTCTGGATGCACAGATTGGTGCACATGCAGTAACCTGTTATTGAGTATTACCTACAAAAGGCAAGCAGCTGCCTATGGAAAACAGGTCTGTAACTTGCTTTATCAAGACAGCCTGTGATTTTGGAAGCATTTTTCTTGAGGATTTGTGCACAAAAGGATTACATCACTCTACCAGGTATGTAATACACGTCCTCATATAATGGGGCGCAGATGGGAGGATGTAGTTATGGGGAAAAGGGAATAGAACAGTAGGCCTGTAGTACATCTCTGGGAATGATATGTCGGCAATAGTGTGCTGTCCAACAGTTACAGGCATGCCTCTCAACTGTGCCTGCTGTGAATTATATCACAGCTGTGGCCCTCTCGCTCCCTCCTACAATGGTCGGATTGTGTACAAATTCTACGGGATTATGTGTTAGACAAATTGACAGTAAGTTGCAAGTGACTGGGTCATGTGCCATGCAACATGCAAACCCTCACAAACCCAATTAAAACTGCTTAAAAGCACTTTAATCATTATATCGGTTTCTGACAGTGTTAGATACATCTGCAAAATAAGCACTCTTACTACATCTCGAACCCGGCACACACAGCTGTCATATCACATGATGTACTGACATACAGCTCCTCTCAGTCTGTGAATGTCACATAGGCATAGTTCAGACATTGTAAAGGTGTCCCTTACTGTCCCAGATGTACTCTGGCTAGGTCACAGTTTAGTTGACATTCATATGTCAGTGGTTGAGAGCTATGGCTAAAGTACTTGACAACCCCCTACAGCAGGATGTCAGGTCATAGCCATCTTTACTGGGGGGGGGAACAGGCCAAATGTCAGTAACAGAGTGTACATATTGGTCATCCAAAGTAAGAGTATGAATAGAGTAACAAATATTACTGTAGCATAACTGTTTTCTGAGTTTTCTGGAGTGCGATTGCCAGATTCTCTATATTCTGTGAACAACCATCAATTATTGACCCACTGCTTGCCAGGCATCCACAAATTGGTGCCCAAAAGACCACCTATATCAGGCACACACACACATCTGATAAACATCTGTGCACCAGAGAGGTATGATGCCTACAGGGAGGATATATTGCAGCTGGTTTGCATTCCTGTCTGTCATTGTGTCACAATGACATTGCTGAACTGTTCCCATATAGTTGTAATGACACACACCTATGTGTCTGACAGTGGCCTTAGGACATAGTAGTGACATTTTGCCACAGGAGACACACCACAGTAGATGGCATTGATGGGTGTGGAGACATACAACACATTCTGTCATAGCACACGGGACTATAACCAGTATTGCTATTATGTTGATAGCAACATACATAGTGTGCTGACAGACTGCAGAGTATGGTACGGTAGGTAGCAGTGGATAGTGCAGGCCAATTTGGAGGTGCAGGGTCTGTACATATGGGATATCAATGTACTTAGTCATGTGATGTGTTCCCCTATTATTGCCTTTCAGAAAGGATGTACCGAAGGAGGCACCTGCCATTTTCAGATGGCCACAGACTGCATCACAACATTCTGCTGTCCAGGACTCACCAGCATCATGACAAACGTGCAGCACTGTGGGCTGACCTTGTTGCAGCAGTCAAGCAAATAGGCCTACAGGACAGAACCTAAGACCAGATCCGACACCAGGCAATAGATATGGTCAATGCTGCACTGCAAATGGCTGCCACTATGGCCAGGGACTGAGCTGCTACCAATGGAGGGCCTGCAGCAGAACAACCACTCTCAACCACAGAGGACTTCCTGGTAAATCTGGAAAGAACCACCAGCTCCCAAGCATACATCACCCCATACATCGTGGAGGTGGGTGCTACAGCATCCACAGCAGAGGAGCATCCAGGTAAGCTTCCTGTGTTCTTCAATGTAATACTGTATCAGTCATTGTGGCAGCCTCTGCATACCAGTACACAGGTGACAGGTCAGTCTGCATTGGGGAGGGGTGGTGGTTTGGTTTTAATGCACAGTTGTGCACACATACTCAGAATGTCAGCAATGTCGGCAGTATTACATTACCTACTGTACATGTTGACATATGCACATATTACCCTGTAACAATGACACATTTGTTACTGCTGACAATACTTCTTCCTTATATTTCCTTAGGTACGTCAGGTGTGGCAGGAGTCAAAGGTCCTGTACCTGGTAAGTGTGATACTGTTATTGTATGGATCATACATACCCTAAGAATGTTAACAGCTGACATTTGTCCCTAGACACAACTGTTATGCTTAGCCAGAGTACAATACTTGCATGTTCAGTTTTGGAGGGGTCAACTAACATGCATTGAATGGGTAATCACAGTTGTGTATCTGCAGGAGCGTAACACATTTGCACTTATTTTTGAGAAGATCTATGCAGTCTGCTATACAAGAGGCAATCATTCACAGATGCCTGCTCACACATAATATGGAGATGGGATATACCTAGGGCAGTGATACTAGAACTGGCATAGCATGCTCAAGATGGGTGCACTGTGTTTTAGGTGTACGTCTATGACATACACTGACATATTGTTTATTGCACAGGTGTTTAGTACTGGCAACATTAAGCGGACATAGCTGCAGTGCATGTTATAAACAGCCTGTCTTGTTTGTGTATGTTGTAGTCTGCTTGTGTGTTGTGCATGGGATCAGAAATAAGATGTGGTATGTGTAATGCAGTTGTGGCTCCTCACCTGTAGGTGTATGTGTGTGGATTACCATACACAATAGTGCAGGTACTTATTTTGTCTTTCTCCTCAATGGTGAATGTGGGTGTTGGAGTCTGTCTCTCTCACAACCTGATATCAGTGTCTCATTGGGCTCTGATGATGACGGTGGCCATAGTGAGACACAGGTGGGATTTTTGGGGGCTGAATCTGTCCCATGAGTTGACATCCCACTTCCTCCCCAGCGTTCCTGCACATAGTCAGTATGCCCACACATACTCAGTTCCCTGTGGGCACAGATATCAGACAGTCAGACTGTGGTGACATCGAACAGAAAAGTGTGGAAACTATGGCATCAGTTACTGTAGACACTAGCCATGGTCAGTGAGCTGGCTGGGTCCCACACAGGCAGATTGACAGGGGTGCTCGAAGAAGGACTGCTGCCAATTCACCACCTGTTACAGGTGTCACATCCTGTGTCAATTGATGCAGGTTTTGGTCAATCATGGTGGCACAGGCACGTTCCAAATGCAACAAGAGATGGATGCTCAGGATCATGGATGCATCAGTCTCTGACATCTGTGACTTCCTCCACAACATTGGTGATGCCGTGCATCATTTCACTGATGTAGTGAACAGATGGTGGGATGAGACATTGTTAGTCCTTGACCGCACATTCTCTGTGCTAGAACATGTGGTGGGAGTAGGGCATCAGACATGTGGCCGTAGGTCAGCAACAACATCCACTCAGAGTCCACGTGGCCATGCACACTCATGCTTCCATAGTGGCAGTATGTCCAACACTACAGAAGGGGGGTACTATCCACACTGCAATGTGGCAGGCTATGAGCTCATGGTCCTGGGTGGTCCCATGAGGACCACATGCCCAGAAGACACCAGTTACCATCAGTGACTAGTACCTCATCTGACCCTGGGCATAATGGTGCCAGTTCCACTCCTGGCAGAGCCAGTTCCCATGTTTGTGGCCAGAGACAATTAACTGTCCAATATGTCATGTCCCGGTCCACAGCTGTCCAACATACCCATGTGTAGGGCTAGCACATAACCTGACTGTGTACATGCACACACTCAAACATCACTGTCACATGCAGATCACCAACAGACATGCACAGCACCTCTCAATGGTTCAGCTGACCAGCACCCTTCCTGACTCACACACATGATGTCAACTGTTTGGCACAGCCTTGGCCTCTGGCACCCCCACACTGCACTCTGTACATGTGATTATACCTCCACCACATCCCTGCCATCCATTCCATCAATTTGGGAGCATCCAAATATGTGTCTGAGGGACAGGAGTGACTACATTACATTACATGACATTTTGTAGTGCAGTAGTGTTATGCCATGACAGGTGCTGTTTGCTAGCATGTGTCATTGAGTACACATCAAAGTGTTTGTACCTTTGTTGCATGATGTCAGATTGGTGGTAGTGCTGCAGACTGACAGGGATCTCTCAGAACTTTGTATGTTTATGTTCAAGGGGTCTGAGTGGCTAGGCTGTGGAGACTTGGCAGCAATACAGCAGCTCAGGATGGCATGGGAGGAAAGCATAAATATACATCAGCAAGGTACATCTGTATATGTGCATGGTTACATAGGTGCATATGTGTAGAACAATGTGTCAGGAACAATGGGAGCAGGCAGTATAATTCCTCATACATGCCCAGTGATAAGGCATGCTACCCTTGATACATGTCACCTGGGTATTCTCTACCTACAAATGTAGGTGGTGGCAGATAGCATTCATGCCTAGGTAGATGTAAACTATTTTAGGGCCAGAAGCTAGTCACAGGGCCTTAAAATGTATAAACAATTGTACACAGATATCTGAGACTGGCACATTGCTACAAGGGGATATATTTATACATGCACACAGTATTGACTTATTGAGATTAGAACCCCTACCAATCTAGTAGTACACACTATATCACCAAATACTTATCAAATGCACCACAGACGTCAGCTGTCATGAGTTTTACAGCCAGTGCTGTTAAGGTTGATGACATCAGCAGGCCTTGTAAAGGAGGAAATGGAGGGGTTGCAGGTAGGCACGGGCCTATAAAATGTATAACCATTGTGCACAGATAGGTGAGACAGATACACTGCTGCAAGGGGCTATATTTACACACACACACACACACACACACACACACACACACACACACACACACACACACACACACACACACAAAGTTGCCCTTATAGAGATTAGGACCACTACATATGTAATAGTATACACTATAGCACTAACTGCTCATCACATGTGCCATGGAGCTTATCTGTTTTGAGAGTGCCTGCTAGTGCTGTTAAGGTGGATGACATCAGCAGCTGTTGACAGGGAGGCCAATGTTGTGGAGGACACTAGTCATAGGGCCATAAAATGGTTGACTATTTCACAAACATAGGCCTGAGGGGCATATCTGTACGACTGTATGGGAAATATCTACATACACACAAGGTGGCTGATGTGAGATTAGTACCCGTACCTATCTATTATAACACACTACAACTCACCATACTAGTTGCACTAGCCACCAGTCACATCTGGTGTACATGTGGCTGCAGCCACAGTACTTGTGGGCTATGCAAAGTGGCTTTGGGTTGCACAGCTTGTGTCTCTGCAGAATGAACCTGCTTTATGTTGTTATTGTATCTAGTGTTGTAGCAGTGGAGAACCTGTCAATACCCCCTGCTATGTGTGTGTGCAACTACCAGTATCACCATTTCTAACTGTTTGCAGTTTTCTAGATGGAGAATTGGCTAGTGACAGTATGGGCTGACCAGGTCCTGCATTGTATCCATTGAGCATTACACCACCTGCTCACCATTGTCTGTATACAGTCTGAGATTCCACAGGCACAAACTTCTTATGTCATTATGTGGCTGTGGTCCTTTACCATTACACAACAGTTGTGTGTGTAGGTGCAGTTAAACCCAGCATTCTGCATGTAGGTGTGGACATTCATGCATCCCCACACACATATACACATGTGTTGTTTGTGTGTGTGTGTGTGTGTGTGTGTGTGTGTGTGCATGTGTATATATATATATATATATATATATATATATATATATATATATATATATATATATATATATATACACATGTTTTGCAGGATGTACAGCATTCCGCCCCATATGTCTGTTCTGCTCCTCAGACAGTTGTGTTTTTTCTGGTACTATACTACTAAATGGTGCCCACTGAAGTTTTGTCCATACTGGCACAGTTATGTGATTGCTTTTACATTCTGCTGTTACTCTGACTTGTTGCAGGCTGCTGTTGTACTATCCACCTTCTTGGTTACTCAGAGCATGTATAGTGTTTGTAGGTTTAACTCTCTGTCCATCCATTGTCTCTGGCTTTGTCCAGCTTTCTTGCAGTAACAGATAGTGTGTGGGACTCACCTCACATGCAAAAGTTGTAGGTGCAGCCAGCTTCAAACCATGAGCACCATCAGCTATGCTAATATACTTAGCATTATAGGGCCCTGCATGGAGTATATACAATGGTAGATTCCAGTGGTTACTAAGGAGGCAGGCCGTGGAATAGTGTAATATCCAGGTTGTGTGCATGGATCTGTATACACATGAGCTGGGGTTACTGAATAGCAAAAATGGGCTACTGTGTCCACAGATAAAATCCGTGTAGCCCTAGAACCATGTTGGTGCCCACAGAAGAGCTAGTTGACATCAAAATGGGGTGTGTCATTATATGTTTAAGAGGACTGGAGCTCAGTAGCACCCATTTGTGCCACAAGCCTCTCAGCTAAATAGGGAGGTGTGCCCAGTGCTGCTAAGCTTTGTTTAGCTGTGGGGCACAAGTTTTAGCTGGTTTGAGCTGTGTTGAGCATGCCCCTCCATTGGGGTGTGTCTATTGACTGCTGAGCATTGTTTGTACCAGTGGCACAGGAGTGTGAAGAATGTGACCCTGTATGTGGTGTAACATCATGTACCCCAGTCACATCAAACCTACTTACAACAGGAAATATGGACAAAGCCATGAACAGTAGTGGGACAAAGGCCCAAGTATAAGGCAAAGGATTAACTACTGGTCAAACAAATGTAGAAAGTGGAGAGAATAACAGGTTGTGCAGTAGCATGGGTGTCCTGGTGTGTATGTAGTCACTAACTCAAATGTCTGGAATCATTTTCTAATGTCAGTCTGTAATAATTCGCCACTGCTGTACCAGAAAATCACAATGCTATTTAGAACGTACCATACATATGATGCAACACTCTGTACAGTCTATTACAATCTGTACAGTTGATAGGTATGAGTCATATAATAAGTTCAGCACACAGCCGGGAAATAACTTGGTCAATATATCAGGAAGGTGCTGGACTGTTGAATCAGGTGCAGCAGACAATTGACTGCAGCACACAAAATCCTGGACTGGAGCGCAGGTAGGTCTGGCCAGGAGTCAACTTCTAATTACTGACAGTCACACTGGCATGCTCCTACACTTAGCTAACACACGGCTACATCTAAGCTGATATATATATATATATATATATATATATATATATATATATATATATATCTATATATATATATATATATATGTGTGTGTGTGTGTGTGTGTGTGTGTCCGGGTGTGTATATGTCTGTGGGGTTGTATGAATGTGCACACCCACACCCAAAATTCTGGGGTTATCTGTACCTACACACATGACAGTTGTATGATGGTAACACACCAAGGCCGCATAATGACACAATCCGTCCAACTCCAGAACCCTGTGCCTGTAGAATGTCACCCTGTACACAGACAATGGTGAGCTGGTGGTGTAATGTGCAAAGGCTTCAATGCAGAACTTGGACAGGTTGGATTGTCACTGGCCAATTGTCCACCTAGCAAACTGCAACCTGCCAGACATGGCAATACTGCTAACTGTACACACATAGCAGGGATATTAACAGGTACCCCACTTCTAGGATAGAAGATGCAATAAATGCATAAAGCAGGTTAAGTCTGCAGGCCATACATGCTGAGTAATGCAAGGCCACTTTGAATAGCCCCCAAGTACTATTGCAACAATCTCTTGCCTACCAGATGTAACTGGTGGTGAGGGCGATAAGGTCAGTGAGGTATGGTGTGTAACAGTAGGTAGGTAGGGGTTCTAATCTCACATCAGCCCCTGTGTGTGTGTGTGTGTGTGTGTGTGTGTGTGTGTGTGTGTGTGTGTGTGTGTGTGTGTGCGTGTGTGTGTACACATTTTCCTTACAGCAACACAGATATGCTCAGTTGGCCTATGTCTGTGCAATACTCAATCATTTTTTGCCCTGTGACTAATGTTCTCCTCAGCGTTAGTCTCCCTGTCAACACCTGCTGATGTCATCCACCTTAACAGCACTGGCTGACAATCTGAAAACAGAAAAGCTCCATGGCTCATGCAATAAGTACATAGTGCTCTTGTGTATATTACTAGATAGGTAGAGGTTCTAGTGTGTGTGTGTGTGGTACATCCATAATGCTGAGCATCCATCTGGTGTTGCAATCGGAATGTGCCTGTGCCTCCATGATTGACTGAAACATGCAGTGAGTGACCCTTGATGTGACACCTGTGACAGGTGGTAGATGGGCAGCAGTCCTCCTTTGAACATGCCTGTCAATCTGCCTGTGTGGGATCTTGCCAGCTCTCTGGCTATGGAAAGTGTCTACACTCACTGATGTCATAGTTGTCACACTCTCCTGTTCATGTTGCCACACTCTGGCTGTCTGATATCTGTGCACTTAGGGGACTGAGTATGTATGGGCATTCTGACTGTGTGTGAAAACAATGGGGGAAGAAGTGGTATGTAAACCCATGGGACAGAATCAGCCCCAACAACCTCACCTGTGCCTCAGTATGGCCACCATTATCATCAGGGTTTGATGAGACACTGACATCAGGTTGTCAGGGGGACAGACTCCAACCCCCGTGCTCACCTGTGAGGAGGAAGACAAAATAAGTACATTACTACCTGAATACAGCTGAGGAGGCATAACTGCATTACAAATGCCACATCGTATTTTTAACCCCACGCAGAATACACAAACAGACTACAACATACACATACAAGCAGGCCCTTATAACACACACTGCAGCTACATCCGGTTAATGTTGCCAGTACCATACACCTGTGGGATAAGCAATTTGTCAATGTATCTGATATACCTACACCTAAAACACAGTACACCCATCTTGACCATACTATGCCAGCTATAGTATCACTTCCTCAGGTATGTAACATCTCTACATTGTGTGTGAACAGGCATCTGTGAGTGTTTGCCTACTGTATAACAGACTGCATAGACTTTCTCAACAAGAAGTACAAATGTGTTACTGCTCCTGCATATACACAACTATGATTACCGATTCAATGCACTTCAATTAATACCTCCGAAACAGAACATACAAGCTAAGCAAAACACCTGTGCCTAGGACAAAATTCAGCCCTTAACATTCTTAAGGTCTATATGATCTTTAAGACAACAGTATTGCACTTATCAGGTACAGGACCTTGGAGTCTGGCCACACCTGATGTACCTATGGAAATGTGAGGGAGAGGTATCGTCAGCAATTCCAAATGTGCATTGTTACAGGGTAATATGTGCATATAGCAATATGTACAGTAGCTAACGTGATACTGCCTATATTGCTGACATTCTGAGTATATGCGCACAACTGTGTGTTAAAACCAATCCCACCCGTCAAAACAGATAGACCTGACACCCGTGCACTGGTATGCAGAGGCTGCCACAATGGCTGACAGAGTATTACAGTGATGAACAACACAAAAAGCCTACCTGGACACTCCTCTGATGTGGATACGGATAATGCAGTCTGAGGCTACCCAGAATAACATTGTTTTCAGTGTTTGAAAATGGTGGGTGCCTTCTTTGATACATCCGTCCTGAAATAGATCAAGAGGGGAACACATCAGAGGACTAGATACATAGATATCCACTATGTACAGACCATTCACAACCAAAATGGCCTGCACTATCCACTGCTACCTCTCACTTCATACCCCACAGTCTATCAACACACTATGTATGTGGCTATCACCAACATAGTAGCAATACTGGTATATCCCAGTGTACCATGACAGAGTGTGCTGTATGTCACCACACCCATCAATGCCATCTGCTGTGGTGTGTCCCCTATGGGCATAGTCCCACTACTCTGTCATACAGCCACTTTCAGACACATAGGTGTGTGTTATTACATGTATATGGGGACAGACCAGTGATACCAGTGTGCCACAATGACAGACAGCAATGCAAAACTGCTGTAGTATATCTTCCCTGTAGTCATCATACCTGTCCAGTACACATATTTTTGTGGCATGTGTACTTGTGCTTGATATATGTGGTCCTGTTGGCACAAACATGTGGATGTCTGGCAAATGGTTGGCCAATAATTCCTGGTTGTTTTCAGCATATAGAGAATCTGGCTGTCACACACCAGAACCCCCAGATAAAGCTTATGCTACAGTAATATCTGTTACTCTATTCATACGTCTGCTTTGTATGACCAATATGTACACTCTGCCACTGTGGGTGGGTCTGCATCACCCCACTAATAATGGCTATGACCAGTATTTCTGCTGTAGAGGGTTTCCAGGTATGTTGGCCATAGCTGTCAAGCAGTGAGATATGAATGTTAACATAACAGTGACCTAGACAGAGTACATCAGGCACAGTCAGGGACACCTTTAGAATGTCTGATCTATTCCTGTGTGACATTCACAGATTGAGAGGAGCTGAATGTCAGTACACCATGTGATGTGACAGCTGTGTCCACCCTTACGTACTGACAATATGTGTAACTCACAATCCAGTAGCTTTCGTACAGGAGCCAACCTTGAAGGATGGAGTGAGAGGGCCAGAGCTGTAATTTCATTCATAGCAGGCACAGTTGAGAGGCATGCCTGTAGCTGTTGGACAGCAGAGTATCACCAACATGTCACTCCCAGCGATGTTCTACAGGCCTATTGTTGTAATCCCCATTCCCCATAACCGCATCCTCCCATCTGCGTCACATCATATGGGGACATGTATGACATACCTGGTATAGTGATGTAATCTGTATGTGAACAAATCTTCTTGAAAACAGCTTGCTAACTTGTACTCTGTCTTGGTAAAGTAACTTCCAGAGCAGTTTCCCATAGGCAGTTAATTGACTTTCGTAGGTCATCCTCATGAACAGGTAATTGCCTGTGCACCAGTCCGTGCACCAGTCCATGGCTCAAACTTGCTAATTGCATCCAACACAGCTGGGTTACACTTTCATTAGCCAATGACATGGCACTAAAGTGCAATATTTAAGGCCTTCATGTAGGCCTTGTCCCCTTTCTTAGTCTTTGAAATGGACATTAGTAAGGAGTCGAGACAACAGCATCATAGAGGGTTGGTGCAATTACTGTCCACTGTTGAAATTTATGAGCTATGTCCACAGTTTTGCATGCTATGTTTGGCCATTGTCAAATGACTTTGTGGTTATCTGGCAGTTCAGTGTTAAACATTGTGGGTTGAGGTCAGTAAGGAGGAAGGGACATGTGAGTGTCAGACGTCATACCCATCAGAATATGCATGCAGCTACAGTAGTTGCTAGTCTAGCAGTGCACTATGTTTGTAGGGGCAAACTGTGAAACATGTCCCTGTCGCTAGACCTTTGCCCCCCTTTATTATGGGTGTTTTTTGGATCCCTTGTTCTAGGGGGTTGTGAGATATGATAGCTCTATAGCAGGTAGCTTAACATACAGCTGCATATGTTGCAGGCTGCAGCTACTGCTGCAGCCTTGGACACATAGGGGGAGTGGGAACACTTTGGAGGACAGCAAGGTGTACGTGTTACTTAGGGAGCAATGTCAGCTCTGTCGTTACAGCAGAGCCAGGGTGAGGATACCCATAACAGTCAAGTTGAGGCATGTGCGTAAGGTTCATCAGTTATGTGACAGTGCCAATCAGAGAGAAGTAGGTGACATATAGGTAGGCTATACAAATATGTGTTGTGTGTCCCTACCCATAGGCCTTTGACTTGCAAACATGAGTGGCAATTAATTCAGTGAAAGCAGCCTGTTTTGGTTAAAATTGCATGACTCAAGTCATTATTTGTTGTATTCACAGAATGTAATTGAAGTGCAACACAATGGATTGAAAATCAGGACTGTGAGTGGCAAAATGTGCTGCATGCAAGGCATTTAACAGACTGAGCTACTGAGTCGGTGCTGCAGTAGGTGTATTTGCAAGATATATGTGCATGAATACAGTCTATGAGACAGGATTTGCATTAGCATGTGTTTTGTGAAGGATATGAAATGTGATACTTAAATGTCTGTCACGATTTTCTAATCTCAAACTTTCACGACTTGCCAGTACTTTACCAGACACATATGGTTTTGTGAAAACCATTCCAAAATTAGGGGGCAAAACTCTAGACATTCTGCAACAGTCTGTAAAGTTGGCAGATATATATGTTATCCCAGGCCTTATGTACATCTATTTTTATTTATTTGGCTGTGTACTGGTGTAGTGTCTGCATCACAGTCCCAAGTACACTGCCAGTTTTCCCATTATATGTACTTGCAGTGTGTCAGTGCCAATCAGTATATGTTAGTGGCAACACCTACTTTATTTCAGAGCTGTGTAGCCTAGTGGGCTAATGCACTGAGCTGTAGTTGTCAGGGGCGTGAGTTTGAGACATGGCAAGAGAGATTATTTTGCAGATGTGCCTAACACTGTGAGAAACACATAAGATGACTAAGGCACTTTTAAGCAGTTTTAAGGGATTTGCGTGGGTTTGAGCAATGCACCACATCATGGAGCATCACTTAGCTCCCCTTAAACCTGCACTAAAAATTAAAAAAGAAAAAGGGGTGATGAGAAAGTGGTGAAATGGGGCAAGCAGGAGAAAAACATACTGAAAAGCAGATAGAGTTGTGCAGGAAGGGTGTTGGAAAGGACCATAGCTTTACATTTCTTCTACAGCAACAGCTGTGCAGGTTTTACAGAATTTGGAATTTGGAGCCTCACACTCCAGAAAGAGGGGTGAGGGGAAAATAAATGTGTACATTAATTAATGTAATAAGTAGTTGTGTTAAGTGGACATGTGCAAAATGGAGATCTATGTATCGGGGCAATATTTTTTTGTAGGGCAGGAGCCCTTTATTTTTCAGAAGAGAGTGGAATGTTGGGGGAGGGATATAGGTATGTGTGGACAGGTAGGCTGGATAGGAGAGGTAGCATTTGTAGACAGACAAGACAGACAAGACAGCATACAGGGGCGGTGTGTGACACATGAGGAAGGTAAACACCTTGGATGGGATGGTGTTGTGGAATCAGAGGAGCATGTGCCCCCAGATGGCAGCAGTGTGACTGAGTTCCACACCCATGGGCAGTCAACGCTGTTCCTTCACACCCCAAAGATGGCTGTGCTGGAAGCTGGCCGCCAGGACCACTAGACCCCTCCAGGTTGGCGAGTCTGCCCTCAGTCCAGCGCAGGCATTGCTCATACCCATGATGATCTATCCTGCGACCATCACCAGTAGCTGATCCTGGGTGACAACCCCTCCTCCACCCCTGCTCCCGGGGGGGGGGTGGGCTCCATTCCCAGAGGTGGTTCCACCCATAGGTGGTGCAGTGCCTGCGGAGGGGGCACCACCAGCTTGGGTCCCAGACATGCTGGCACCCGATGCTATGGCTGGCTGAGCAAGGATAGACAGATTGCCAGGAACTGGCCTAACCAGTCAAGCTGTGGTGTTGAGGCATTTCAGTGTGTATAGGTTAGTAATGAACAAAACATTTAGTTAGTTATAACAGCAGGACAGAACATTTCAAATAGCCCAGTAACATAACAATGCATACTATATGGAACATAACAATATGCAAGATAATAGTCAGTATAGTAAATGCATGCCATTAATAGTTACGACATAAGGCCAACAAAATAAGTAATTCAAAAAGATATGTTAGTATACAACAATTGTAATACATAATAATAAAACACAAGGCCCAAAATAATGTTTAGAGAACAACACATGTTAATAGTAAACCATAACCAATGTATAGCAATCATAATTTATGATGAAGATAAGGGGTGGGGGGAGAGAGATATACAGTCCATTAATACTAGTATACGCTATATAGTTTGCAACAATACTGTTATATACACTAAAGGTCTGTCCTTCCTTTATGTATAACAGTGCCTTATAGCTGCTGTAGCACCTACATACCTCTCAAGCTATCAGCATGGGACAGTATGGACCAAGCTGTAACACCTACAGGTACACTACTACAGAGGACTATTACATGGCAGGTGAACCTATATAACTGCTAAGGTGTACTGTGGACTGATGTAGTGTGACTGTGCTATTGACATAATCATGCCGATGATAGATCAGTGACAGAGGGATTAGGTGCCAGTGATTACAGTCCGTGACAGCGTGGCACTTGAGGGACATGTATTGTGCACAGTTCAGAGAGTAAACAACTATTGTGCTGTCCTTGGCAGGCATGGGATTAGACCATCAGCAAATGTTCACAGACACACCAGAAATACAGCCATATCTAGATTACACATTTTATTTATTGTATTATCTTTTATTACTATTGTACTTGTTGACTTTATTTTATAATGTCTTATCACATTCCTGATCAATGCTGTTAATAGTCTGTTACATCTGAATACACAAATTATTAACCCATATTAAGGGCTACTGCACCCATTTACCTGTAATTAATGTGGGGAGAACATATGTTAGCAATACATAACTGATTCAGTAATATTTATTAGTAATTGTCACTGGATTCAAACCCTGCTCTGTGTTTGAGCCACTGCTGACTATTGACTGACTGATATTTACCTAGAGCTCACCTGGAAACAAAATATGACCTTGTAATAGTAGTACAGTTTTATACAAGACTGCAGTAACAGTTGAACACACATGCATGAGATTCATGAATGAATGAAATGCTAGGTATACTGTACATTAATACATAGAATGCAGGTATGCACAATAAACTATTAGTGGGTGGAAATATCTGTGATGTGTACAAACCATATCAAAGTACTGGGTTGGCTACCTGACTCGTATACAGTTGCAGATAGTATATTTACAGTCTACAGCTATTACAGTTTCATACTTGCCGGCAGCACTATACCTCAGAGCAGGAATGCATATAACTGACAATGGTTAATACAAGACAACCCTGATATACACAATATACCTTGGGTGTTCCTGGTATTCCTTCAGATGTTAGTGCAGAACAAATGTCATAATGTAATATATCTTGTAGTACAGCTCTAAATCTACAGTTTAGCATAAACCTCTTTCTTACCTAAACCTTGAGTCAGTTAGTGGTATTCTTTGCGTTATTTCAGAGCAGATGTCATACTCGATTTCATGAAAAACAGCCATACCTACACACATATTGAACAACACAGCTTTATTAGGGGTACCTTCATTCAGTTATTGGTATATTTTCAAGTCTTTATTACACAACAGTTAATATAATGCATGTGTTGCAATACAGCTATAATTCAACATTTATTGCAGTAGAAACTTTATTTCATTAACATTATCAGGTTTAATGTTTTAATCTTTCTTGCATTATAGTTGGCAGTAGTCAGTTATTGCAGTACAGACATACGTTCACATTCATTGTAATACACACATCTGGACTTTATGTACCTACTGGCAGTGAATGAATTACTCTAGCTTGTGTATTTGACTATAGATTGCAAATTAATCTGTGCTCACCGCACTCATGGAGCAACCTGGCCAGGCGCCCTGCATGGGCTTCTAGGTTGTGAGTTCTCTCCTCTACAGCTGTAGGGAAAGAAGCACACCATTATGCATACCTGTCTATCATACATTCAGATTAGGTATTGGTGAAACAATGCTAACAGTACTTACAAACTTGTGGGGTATTCCCATCCTGAGCATCCTGGACCCAAGTGTCCAGAACTGCTCCCTTCTGACACTTCAGATCATCATAGTGATGTCATACCTGCTCACCTGTGTAGGGGATACCTGTAGCACTGCTAAGATCAAATGCCAGCTAGTCCCAGGCCTCCGCCTTGTACTCTGATCCCTGGAACTGGCCCTGCAGCAGCCGGTGTTCATGGTCTTTCACTAGGATTCTAATCATAACACTGGACTAGAGAATGCCCCACCACTGTGCCTTGAAGTGCGCACCCTCTCCAACACCATAGTTCCTGCACCATTCAAACTCCAACTGGTTATGCTGGATTCCCACCTGTTGCACTTAATATAACCTGTTTTTCCCACCTTACACATCATCGGGCCATTTTTAAAAATGTGGAGTGTCACTTGGCACCTTGCAAACCTGCTTAGCTGAGCTGAGCCTTGCTTAAACTGCTAATCCTTAGCAATGCTTAGCAGTGTGCAAACCAGGTAAGAGCAGCCAAGCAGTCCTTAAACAGAGGTTGTTTCAGCAGCTGTGCATATCATGGCTTAGCAAGGCTTAGCAGAGCTTAGCTGAGCACAGCAGATCATGATTTAAAAATAAACTGGCATAATTTATCTTGTGAAAATAATTGCTTAATGTCCCCTCCATGTATTCAAACCCTGCACCATCTGCTCTTGAGGCCATAACTCTATCCCATTGGTATGTGGATGTGTAGCATGCTGCTATATTTTTACATATACCTCTCCGCTATGTTTGAGCACTGCTAAGCACTGTGCCATGGCACACAAATCCACTCAGCTATGCTTAAACTTGAACTTTGAATTATAAATTAAATACAAACACTTCTATTTTTAGAAGTCTGGCACATGCCAATTGCTGCACACGGTGCCACAAAAACTTAAAAAAAAAAAAAAAGAAAAAAGAAATAAAATTATAACATTGCATTTATTGTTATCAGGCACTTGATCAGTGCAGGTGGTGTGTTACTCATCTGCAGACACAGTTAGTTACACACTCCCTACACTGATTCAATACCACCTTCCCCGGCTCTCCCTCAGTAACACGCCTTCTTCATTAATATGCATGGCGTGCTACTGAGGGTTATCCACATATATGGTCACAGTACCTTCTGTGTAGGCTGTACACTATGCCTACATGGAGTTTATTAAATCTGTGTGTGTGTGTGTGTGTGTGTGTGTGTGTGTGTGTGTGTGTGTGTGTGTGTGTGTATCATCCATACAGTGTATCTGTTTATATAAGGCATTGCTATCTATTTGCCTTCTAATCTCTGACATATGACTACATATTCTATTTTTTTTTAATTTTGATTAGTCTTCCCTATAAGATAGGTGCTATGTTTACAGCATTTAGCTATATAAACCATTTTTCTTTTCATCTCAAAAGTACCATATACTCGTAATGTAAAAATGCTTCCACATAGTGGATGCAGAATCATCTTATCAGTATATATATATATATATATATATATATATATATATATATATATATTTACAGAAATTGCAATTTTTATTTCACATGTAGGTACCCATTTTACAGGTTTTATAGCCAGTAACTTTTACTTGCTCTTTATAGCATAATCTGTTTTTTAATTGTAGGTGATTTTTTTTGTAACTAAAATTAGGACCTTCAGCAAAAACATACTTCAGCTCAGGTACTTGAGATATAATGGACCAGTGCTTTTTAATAATGTTCTTGATTTTAAAAGTTTTACAAGCAAAGGTTGTTGGAGTAGTATTGAGTAATGTTTTTATGTTTCAAAAATAGTTTTATAAGCAGGTTAATGGAAGAGCTATGCGGACACCTGTGGCTAATACTTACACCAATAGTGTAATGAATTTATTAGAAAATTAGTATGTTTTATCTATATCTAGGAATAAGTATTGAGGAAATGTTGTTTTTTACAAGAGGTTTGTAGATGACCTGTTCCTAATTTGGGACCCTCCACTCAATGGTTTGAACAATTTTCTCAATTATTTAAATACAACAGTTTCCTTAAAATGTAAGAAAAAAGTCCATTACAAACAAATTGATTTTCTTGACATAACACTGATAAAAAATGTTAAGGAACAGTTAGAGACGATATTATATAAAAAAGATGTTAAGAGATGTACTTATTTATCAAGAGATAGTATGCACCCTTCATTCATTTTTAATAACATAGTTAAAAACCAGATGGCAATTGTTGCAAGACTGAATACACAAGATACTAGTATGACTCCTCAGACTGAGCACTTGATATCAGCATTTAATGGAAGGAGCTATCAGTTAAACCAACTTGAGCATATTAAGGACAACTTTTAAAAGGCAGAAAGGTAATCATGAAACCATTTTTTTTCTGAATTTCATAATAATAATAGAAGAAATAATAATGAAATAAGGACAAGAATTAAAAATAATTGTAGGTTCATTTTAACCTTTGATCTGGGTTGTCTGGGTTAGTGATTGTGGAGTAGCCCAGTAAAAGAAGTTTTTATTTGAATTATTCACCACGGTTCTTCAGTTTTTTAGGAAGGAAGAGATAAGCTGTAGACAAGAAGATTTACTTTGATTTATATTTTGTTGTTTTATTTTTAATTTTCAATCTTGTTTTTAGAAAGGAACAGGTTTTAGACAAGCAAACTCTAGCTATCCCAAGGGGCCTTGTCAGCTATAAATTCACACAGACTGCAGTGCGGGTACTCCAGAGCTTATTTAAAAATCCTGTCTAGGTTTGTGAATTATTGATCTTTATTGTTAAAAAGAAAGGTGACTGTGAGTGATAGTGAGCAGAACCTACTGTTCATATTTGTATGTGATATAATGGAATTTCAGCCTTTGTGTGCCTTTCACAACTTGTATGGTCAGAGCAACAAATTTACAGTACTTAATTTAATGTTAGTTGTATATTGTTTCTGTGATTCTCTGATCTGATTTACATTCTCTTTGAATTCTGAGATAACTTTATTTTTTTAGAAATCTTTATTCATTTGCAGCTGAATAAGGATTCCTCACATGAGTATGGCAGTAATGATTTGCTAAAGCACAAATATTTTGTACTGTGTATTAAATCCTATGTATATTTAAAGTTAACACCCTGATAACACTGGTGATCTGTGTTGCACATGGCAGAAGTCAGATGATTTGCTTAGCATTATCAGTAGTAAATCTAGACTTACTGATGAAGATTTTTGGAGAACTTTTGTTACATATATGAATGACTGGACAGATGAGATAAACAATGTTAGGCAAAAAGTAAATGGAACACATTTACGAAATAAAGTGTCTATTTTCTGTGAAGATCACTCAGCTCTTACTGAACAAGATAATACCGCTGACAACTTGGGAATTCTGGATACAAGTATTCAGCAATCTGAGGATTCAGAGCATATTGAAGAAAATATAAAAGAAAG
The DNA here is from genome assembly GCF_019279795.1 of Protopterus annectens. NCBI lineage: Eukaryota > Metazoa > Chordata > Ceratodontiformes > Protopteridae > Protopterus > Protopterus annectens. The sequence continues at coordinate 915,751,265 of NC_056734.1, forward strand.
AAAGGAAGGCTTTCACAACAAATAAGAAAGAAAAAGAAAAAAAATAGTAAATGCCTGTAAAGCAAAGGGAATACATACTAAAAAAGTCACTGTGTTGTGTAACACACAGACTACAGGGAATGATAACATTCTTCTATCAGAAAACCATCAGTCTACAGAAAAGGGCTTAATTTTTCCAAAAGAGAAGGTAAAAAAAAGTGGCAAGGGACAGATGAAAAGGAAGAAATCAAAACTCAAAAGAGGAGAAAATACAAAAGTTGACAATATAGCTCAAGCCGTAAATGTACAAAGTCACATAGATCAGAGTTGTGTGCTTGCAAATGTAATAAGCAATGAACCTAGTGAGATTAATATGATTAATGGTGATGAAGATCATTCCTATGTAATGACTGATAGAGAAGATATTACTGAATTACAAGTTGAAGATTCTTCAGATCTGGTCAGAAACAATATTCTTGTAATTGGAGATTCGCTTATTAGATGAACTGATACTTACATTTGCAGAGAAGATAATGAACATCAAATAATGTTATGTTTGCTAGGAGCAAAGTACAAAGGATGGGAGACAGGCCTTAAAATGTCTTAATGTAAGGAAGCACAGATCTGTTTTTATTCATGTTGGTATAAAGAATCTCTTCCACAAGAACTCTTTGTTAGTAGGAAACTTACAGCCCTCTTAGATAGCAGAGCTTACACAGATGTTAGGACACATTTTTCATAAATCACATATAGAAAGGAGAATCAGAACACCATGAATGAAAAGATTTTGGGGTAAATACCTATGTGAAAAAATATCCAGTTTTAAAAAATGGAAATGGATGCTGCATCCAAGCCTAATTTTGGACGCACATGTCAGACAGGATGGTGTGTTCTTGTTAAGAGCAGGGAAGAGAATTTTTGTACAAAATATTTTGCAATATTTGAAAGCACAAGGCAGACATTTTGCCAGATCAAAAACTTTAACAGTTCACAGATAGTAACCTTTGGTGCATCTTTGAATGTTGCTAATGCTAGGAGCATTAATAATAACATATTTTTATTGACAATTTTATGTTCCCAGAAGACTGAAGTTGTTATTATGTGTGAAACATGGTTAAAGAACAATGACTACAAACCAGTTGTGTCAGGGTATAATGTTTTTACTGTAACATTCTAACAGAAAATCATGTGGCAGTGGTATGACATGGATTAAAGATTATGAGACCTGTAATTGGTACGTGTTCAATGATAACACCAGTATGGTACATTTTGTTACCATGACAATAAAGACAACCTGGAACATATAACAATTGTTGAAGTACATAGACCACCAAAGTCCAGTGTTGATGACCCAGAGGAATTCATACATTTCTTACATGAAACTCAGGAGGGAAGAATAATAGTGGCTGGGAAATTCAATTTACCAGAAAAGGACTGGAATAATATTGATTCAACAACATTAGTAAGGAAATTATTAAGAATATAAGGTAACAGCAATTGATTCAGATTGTAAAATGCTGCTGAGAAATTGTTTGAATGAAAGTGTCAGGAGGATATATCCAATAAAATCAAGATACTTGATTAATGTTAGAGGCAAAATTAAATATAAAAAATTTAAAAGAGGCCAATGCTCCTGCTGACGTTCTTGACTTCTCTCTCTCATTATCCATAATTTCCCATTTCACTGTTCATCACTAATGAATACATAAGAATACTCTGCACTCTCATATGTTGAACTCTCTTTATTAAATAACTCTAGTAGAATTTTGAATTTATGTATAATTTGAGATAATCTGTCATCAGTTTTCTTTTTTACTTTTAAAACTTAAATTTATTGTAACTGTTTTGCTTAGCATTTGATTTTCGCCTACTGTGACTTTAACAATGTTTAAATATGCCTAATACCTCCTGTAACCTACATTGTCTGGAGCTTTTCTCCCCAGGACTCCATTGAAAACGGGTTCTTTTTGGCCCAATGGACTATCCTGGTAAACCAACTGCAAATAAATAAATAAATAAATAAATAAATAAATAAATAAATAAATAAATAAATAAAACAGCCTACCAGGGAAAGGAACATACTAGATGTTGTTTGTGTTCTTAAAGAAATTGCTGTTACTTTATGTTAAGTTTTACCACTGTTGATGTAAAGTGATCAAATAGTTATAACGCTTGATTTGTTGATAGATAATTCTGCTAGACCAACACACAGAAGATTAATTTCAAATTATATGGAAGCAAAACAGTCACTATGCAAAACTAACTGGAGTGAGGTGTTCAATGGAAAAATTGAGAAGGAATGTGAATAGTTCTGAAAGAGAAATTGTTTGAATGAAAGTGTCAGGAGGATATATCCAATAAAATCAAGATACTTGATTAATGTTAGAGGCAAAATTAAATATAAAAAATGGAAAAGAGGCCAAACTACAACTTTGTAGACTAAAAAAAAAAGTTGCACAGGCAAATTAAACATAGTGTAAGACAAGATCAAGAAAAATTTGAAGACATTTAAATAAAGATGTTTGTCATAATAGGAAACCATTGTATTCATATATAAGATGTCAAAGAAGTAATGACATACAAACTGACAAACTGTGTGCAGATTCCAAAATGTATTCGCAGACATACCAAATTATAGATATGTTTTCAAAATCTTATGCAAAGCAGTTTGGGTCCACAGAGGGGGTGATAAAATGTCCTAGTGACATCCAGGTAACCACAGATACTGAAATCAAATTAGATTTTATTAAAAAACAACTATGTAAACTGGATCAAAATAAAGCACAGGGAGGAGACAGAATTAGTAATAATGACCTTCATCAAGAACTTACAATACCATTATATTTATTGTTTACTAGGTTGTACAGATATGGGGAGATTCCTCAAGATTAGGGAATTGCACTTGTTAAACCTGTCTTTAAGAGAAAGGGTAGTAGGACAAACCCAAAATCATACAGACCCTTACGTTTTTGGAAAAATAATGGAGAAGGTAATATTGGATAAGATATTGTCAAAACTGGAAAGGTTGGAACTTGAAACCATATATCAGCATGCATATTTTGAAAATAGAACCATTACCACCACATGATGTTCTATAACGATATAATAAGTATGACTGAAAAATTGTGATGTAATATAATTTATATAGATTTAACTTCAGCATTTAACAGTGTCATACACAAAATGCTGATCAATAAAATAGAACAACTAGACATTGATGTACACTTGATAATATGGAGGGCAGCATGGCTTACAAATCAGGCATAGCAAGTATCATACAGCAATTGGACAGGTAAAATTCAAGGTTACAGTCAAGGTGTTCCACAGGTCTCTGTCCTAGCCCCATACTTGCTTAGATTGTATCTTTCAGATTTATCTTTTTCATCTGAGGTGTTCTATAGTCTGTATGCAGATGACTTGAAATTAGGTAAACTGGTTACATATGTTACAGACAGGGCATGTCTGCAAAGAATGTCACTAAACTGACATTAAGGCCCAGAAGAATAGCAGGCTGATAAATACATCAGAAACTAAGCATATGAGATTTCAGAAACATAAACTGAAATGTGAATATTTAATATAGTGCACAATGATTGAAACTGTAGCTTTATTTAAGGACTTGGGTACATGGCTAGATACAGATCTGAGTTTTTGTGAACATATCAACTAATTGGTTAATGATAGTTATAGAACTATAGGTTATATAACAAGATTTATAAGATTAAGGGAATCAGAAATGATGAAGCCATTGTTTGTTAGTTAAATTAGACCCAAACATGAGTTTGGAATAACAACATGGAAACATTATAAGAAAACAAGCATGAGTAAACTGGAAAGAGAACAACAGAAATATACCAAGGGCATTCATGGATGTAAAAATGTAAGTTATTATAATGACTAGGAAACAAATAAACAGACGGTCTCGCCACGAATCCTAGTAAATCCACAAGGAAGCTGGTTGCAACAAAACAGAGCGATTTATTGGATAAAAACAAAGATGAGTGCTTTTGCATAGATGCCTCTGCGCTTCTTTAGATCTTGTTGTCTTTTATCTGAAGAAGCGTAGAGGCATCTACGCGAAAGCGCTCATCTTTATTTTTATCCAATAAATCGCTCTGTTTTGTTGCAACCAGCTTCCTTGTGGATTTACTAGGATTCGTGGCGAGACCGTCTGTTTATTTGTTTCCTATTTGTTTTGCTTCAGTGACGGGCGGTCTCCCTAGCTATCCAGCAGCATCTTTTTGTATTTTATTTTATTATAATGACTAAAATATCTGAACTTATACAGTGTCTCATACATGTATTTAAGAATTAGCCTTATTCAGGTATATGAGGTATTTAGAGACTACTTTTGGGAATGTTTGTGTTACCAAAAAGTAGAAGAGATCATCAGACAACCTATGCAGAAGATTCTGTAGAAATGGAAAGTGTACTAATTGGGTTTTCTGAGACAGCAGCTGATGCATATCATAGACTACCAAATTACATTAAAGCAAACACTAATTTAGATATTTTTAAGAACAGCCTGGACACTTAATATGGGAACTAGTGTTTTTGGATATTAGCAGGCTAGAAGGGCATTAATGCCCAAGCTTGAAATATCTGTATGCATGTATGTATTTATGTAATTATGTTACATGTCAACTCTCACAGCCATACACTTTCCAGTGAAAGACATGAACTTCTGTAACACCAACCTGTTTTTATAATGATAACAACTGTGTCCTGCCCTTTAGCATGATCTATGACTTGGGTTGCTATGTCTGTTGTATAGAATGACCACAAAATGCATGCATAGGCAAAGTTTGTATTTCTTGTGTATACATCATCATCATTTTAATGAGTGTTTATTCTGCTTAAGTATTGTACTTGTACTAGTAGTGTAGGAAGACCTTCTCACCCACCTGTGCAGATGATGATGATGTTGAGATAGCCATTGCCTCTGGAAGAGTGTCTGAATTGGTCTACTTATGCCTGATGTATAGAGTGGCCAGACAATACATGGCTAACCCAGACTGCTTTGTTTTTATGCATCATTGTTACTGTCTGTATCTGCTGAGCTCGGTCTCAGATGTTTGCTTGAATAAGCAAAGGTCCAAAACCCAAATGGCCAGACATACTTATGTGAAAGTGCTCTTCAACGAAGAAGCAGTTTTGCGTAAGTATGCCTGTTGCCGAGGCCGTACTACAGTGCGGATAAGGGAAACTTCACTTTTCCCCACTGTAGTATGGTCTCAGAGGGAGAATATTAAAGTAGGGGGGGCTTTGGGGGCACAGCCCCCCACAAGGGAGGGGTCCCCCCTGATAAAACATTAATGAAGTGTTTTTTGGAGCGGGGTTTTGCAACACGCTTTAACGAAAGTGCTTTTTAGATAAAAGTGCTTTCGTTAAAGTGGGTTTGGTTGTTATGGATTTGGATGTTTGCTCATTTGAGCAAACATCCTAGATATATATATGTGTATATATATATATATATATATATATATATATATATATATATATATATATATATATATGTTTCCGTGGTCTGATTTTCTTGTGTATGCATCATCATTTTTACTGCCTACTTAATCAGCTTAGGTATTGTAGTATCTGTTTAGGAAATCATGGTCACCCCCCTGTGTTAATAGTGTTGAGTACCCTTGACTTGGGCTGCCTATATCTGATGCTTAGTATAGCCTGGTCTGGTTTGTTTCTATGCATTAGTGTTACTGTCTGCATCTTCTGAACTCTTATATAACTTAGTTAGAGCCATGGCAAACTATGCCTGCCTCCATCTAGTATGGTCATCTCCTGTAGCTAGATCCTCCTATGATTCCTCATCTGTCTCAGCTCCCACTGCTGGCAGTGTGGATTACTTGCGACAGCTCTATGAAAGCTGGATGTAAAATAAATCAACCTGCCAAACATAAACTAAAGATTTCTACATTCAATATAGGTTCACTGACAGGATGCTTGGATGTGGATGACATGATGGCAAGGTTGAATTTGGACATCCCATCTATCCATAAAACAAGACTTAAGAGCAGTTGAGTGCAGCAAAGCTACTTGGTGTGGGATCCAATATCTACTACTCAGAGAGATGAAAGACTAGAAATGGTTTGGGAAGTTGTGGTGAAGAGACAGTGATGGGTGCATCAAAATTAGACTCATGACAGTACGACTCTAGTGTAAAGACAGAGCAGTATTCATAATCTAAACCTATTCCCCACAGCAAGGTTTCAATAACAAGGAAGAGGGTGCATTCAGGCAGCAGTTGCAGGACCTGCTGCATAAAGCAAGACAACATGGTGTTAATAATTTGTGTCTTTCAGCTTTTTCCGGTTAGGGGTCGCCACAGAAGAACTCCGGTCTGCTAATGATTGGCAGCAGAGTTTTACGTGCTGGCTTGCTGGGCCTAACGCACAACCTTCAATGAAGGAATGCCCGTTCACGCATGTCACCACACAGAAGACGCTCTAACTGAGAATCGAACGGGCAACGTCTAACTGTGAAGTGACAACGCTACCGCAGCACCACCACCGCAGTATTGGGGAACCTAAATGATCTTACTGGGACAGAACTAACTGGATGCCTGGGTCTACCTGGTGAGCAACAGGAATAAAGAAGGAGAGGCCATTCTAGAATTTTGGTTGGAAAATGGCTTGATATGGCCAACATATGGTTTAGCAAGACAGACTGTCATAAGATAAAATACAAAAGTGGCCAACATGCAGCTGAGGCAGACATCCTCCTAGTAAGGAAAGGGAAACTGGAGTCGACTCAAATATCACAAAGTCATACCCAGTGAAACAGTTGAGCAATATCATAAACCACTGATAGCCAAAATCAGCTGCAAGCAGTGGTCTGAGAAGTCTCTATGGTCAACAGACCATTCTGAGGACCTGGAAATTGACTGGTGCAAAAGCACAAGAGTTCAGGAGAACATTTAGAGCTGTAACACCTAAGGGAGAAGAGGAGATAGGTGGGGTTGAAGAAAAATGTCAGCAACTTCTAAAGGAGATCGTCATATAGTATATAGCTCAGCAAGCTCCTGCCTGGTGCCCTGCAGAGTTCTACAGCAGCAGAGAGACAAAAGAGAGACTTTGGAGTGATTAAGTATCATGTTTCTGCATTTTCTTGCTGCCTTTAGCTAATTCCACCTAAAATACTTTAGAGTTTCTGTGATTTAAAAAGCTTGTTTCAGCCACATAATTTACTTATTTTACTGCCTGCACTTTAACAGAGTAGTTTTTTTGTTTAAATTACCTGTTTAACTGTTGTAGGCTACACACTCAAGTGTGATAGCCATTTCTGTGCATTTAAAGTATCTTTTGATTGTATCTGCTTTATTTTCTGAAAAACAAAAACAAAAAAAAATGTTTTCATGCCTTTCTAAGCTAGTATAGTCCAGTTATCATGTTTGTGCTGAATTCAGGGCTGTGTTACAAGTTTCTCTATTTACCCATACCTTACTTGGATAGAAGGAAGTTTCTCTGTTCACCTGTGAGAGAGGGGAGCTTTGAGCAGCATATCTGTCCCTGAAGGAGTGGTTTCAACTCAGAAATTAGTAGTTTATTGGGCATTTTGGGCTAATTTCTATCTCTTTCATTTCCCTGCTATAAAACCTGCATTTGCGAGGTTTTTGCGCTTGTATACAGCTCAGCAAGCTCCTGCCTGGTGCCCTGCAGAGTTCTACAGCAGCCGAGAGACAAAAGAGAGACTTTGGAGTGATTAAGTATCATGTTTCTGCATTTTCTTGCTGCCTTTAGCTAATTCCACCTAAAATACTTTAGAGTTTCTGTGATTTAAAAAGCTTGTTTCAGCCACATAATTTACTTATTTTACTGCCTGCACTTTAACAGAGTAGTTTTTTTGTTTAAATTACCTGTTTAACTGTTGTAGGCTACACACTCAAGTGTGATGCCATTTCTGTGCATTTAAAGTGTTTCTTTGATTGTATCTGCTTTATTTTTTGAAAAAAACCCCAAAAATATACTTGTTTTCCTCAGCTTTCTAAGCTAGTATAGTCCAGTTTTCATGTTAGTGATGAATTCAGGGCTGTAGATTCTGTGTTTGCCCATACTTTACTTGAAGAGAAGGACGTTTCTCTGTTCACTTGTGAGATAGAGGAGCTTTGAGCAGCCTATCTGTCCATGGAGGAGTGGTTTCAGCCCAGAAATTAGCAGTTTATTGGCCATTTTGGGCTAATTTCTCTCTCTTTCATTTCCCTGCTATAAAACCTGCATTTGCAAGGTTTTTGTGCTTGTATACAGCTCAGCAAGTGCCTGCCTGGTGCCCTGCAGTGTTCTACAGCAGCAGACAGACAAAAGAGAGACTTTGGAATGATTAAGTATCATTTTCTGCATTTTCTTGCTGCTTTTAGCCAATTCCACCTAAAACACAGATTTTTTAGAGTTTCTGTGATTTTAGAAAGCTTGTTTCAGCTATCAATTGTACTTATTTTACTGCCTGCACTTTAACAAAGTTGTTTTTGTATTTAAATTACCTGTTTAACTGTTGTAGGCCACACAAAGTGTGATAGCCATTTCTGTGCATTTAAAGTATTTTTTTATTGCATCTGCTTTATTTTCTGAAAAAAAAAGAAACAAAAAAATACTTGTTTTCCCACCTTTCTAAGCTAGTATAGTCCAGTTTTCAGGTTAGTGCTGAATTCAGGGGTGTATTACAAGTTTCTGTGTTTGACCATACCTTACTTGGATAGAAGGAAGTTTTTCTCTTCACCTGTGAGAGAGGGCCTATCTGTTCCTGGAGGAGTGGTTTCAGCCCAGAAATAGTAGTTTACTTACCATGGGCTAATTTCTATCTCTTTCATTTCCCTGCTATAAAACCCACATTTGAGTGGTTTTGCGCACCGGTTTGCTCGGGTATAACTATTCCCAGCTCCACAAAGTCTACTCTTCAATTTTTCCCTTGGAACTAGACAAACATTCAACTTAAGCACTCAAACAATTTACTTCTCAGCCCAGTACTTGCTCAAAACTCATAGCAAGCACTAATAAACCTTAGCACTAGACCCCCCCTATATTGTAGAGAAGGACAAGGCTCTCTATTCGACCTTACCAGCCAATCAGTAAAACAGTTCACTGTACCTATCCATGCATGTCCAAAGAGCAGTTTCAGGTGTACTCTCTGGTCCAGCTGGTGAATCTGGGCATTTAGAGGCAATGTTACAACTGCCTCATGTATACAGACAACCCTCTCCTCCCTCCACCAAACACTAATACATGCGAGAGATGCAATTATACAGGCAAACTGGAGGCTAAGCTCTCTCACCTCAAGACTGGACCAGACAGTCAAGAGGAAAAGGGGATTACTTGCATCACACCACCAGTCTCACATAGACCTATGAAACCAGCACCGGCAAAAAACGCACATAAATACACAAAAACATACTTGGAGGCTCTAAATAAAAATCTGCAAAAACAACAGAGACCTCCAGAACAGACACCCAAGCAACCTCCGCCCCCAACAAAAACCATGAAACACCTACTTCACAAAACCAGTGTGCCATGCAATCACAACCCTTAAGGCAAAATAACATACCAACACAATAGTAATAGGTGACTGTATAGTCAGGCACACTGACATCCCACTCACTAGGCTGAACAAGGAGAAGGTTGCTGTTAGCTGCCTGTCGGGTGCCAGGATCTGCCACATAACACAAGCACTCAGGTCCCGCCAGAACAAATACAAATATGACTCTGTCATTGTCCATGTTGGTGTGAATGACCTGAGCTGTACCTCCTTGGACTACATGAAAAGAGACATGGAAGAGCTCTCTGATCACGTAGCCCAGGCCGGTATGACCCTGACCTTGAGTAGCATCCTGCCATCACCAAGAATGATACCGTGGTATGAAGAAAAAAGTATCAATTTCAACAACTGGCTAAGTTTCTGGTGTCATTCAAAGGGGATCCAGTGTCTGTCAGCCTGGGATGACATGCTCGAGAAGCCAAGTTGCTTCTCTAGAGACGGCTTACACCTATCACCCTTAGGCTTTCAAATACTGGCTAAGGCTCTTGCCAGCCCTATAGTGCCTATTTTAGGCAAAGCTCAAAAGACAGACCCACCACCGTAAATAGCACAAGTAACAAAAAACTGAAGGTAATGCTACTCGATGCCAGAAGTCTAAATCTCAAAATGCATGCACTCGAGGCACTCCTCAGTATGGAGAAAATTGATATATGTGCAGTAACAGAAACCTGGTTTAAGACTCCAGAGAGCACTCCAGCACTACCAGGCTACAACTAATAACATACACTTCGGCCACAAAACCTGGACCAAAATACAAAAGGCGGGGGTGTATCCATATTCATTAAGGATACCCACACCTCCAGGTACAGCACAATGCTTCAGATATCATCCACGTGCAACTAAAAACAGGCAAAACTGCAATTCAGATTGTAGCTTGCTACAGATCACCCACCATGTCCCAGCACCCCCATTCCACATTTCTGGAAACATTGATAAACGTAAAGGTCCTACCAGACACCCTGATATTGGGTGATTTCAATTACCCAAACATTAACTGGGAGAAGTACTGAAGTACTACCTCCCTTGCCCAACATTTCCTAGAATTTATAAACTCAAATGCCCTGGATCAACTGGTCAACACCCCCACCAAAAGTGACAACATATTGGACCTGGTCATCACCAACATGGGCGACCGGTATTCCACACTGGATGTCAACCCCTCGCTGGTTAGATATGACCATAAACTAATCACTCTGGATATCCACATTCTGCCCTCACCCCCGGTCAAAGAAACCACCATAAAAAAAACTTTTCAAAAGCAAACTTCACATTACTTAAGACTGAGGTGGAAAGTTTCAAAGCCCCCATGCTAAAGCCTAATCCATCCTTTACTAATGCACTCTATGGGCACCTACAAGAATGCATGGATCGTGGTATCCCAAGCAAAACCAAGACTCATTCCTCCAAGAAAAGGAAACCAGTCTTATGGACCCCTGCCATAAACAAGCCATACAACAGAATGAGGAAACTAGTACAGAAAACAGTAAAATCCGAAGAAGGGAAGACATCCCTGATCAGTATCAGCAAGAAACTACAATCCCTCATAAAAGCATCCAAGGTTAGCTTCGAAAGAAAAATTGCCAAGGACTCCAAGGATAACCACAAGGCATTTGTTAGCTATGTCAAGAATCGAAGTGGCAATTCTCAGATCTGGTCGAAGTTAGTGCAGAATGGCACAAAATACACTGAACTGACCGATATTGCCAACATCCTGGCAGACATGTTCAGTGCAAACTTCACCCCACTCTCACCCCCAAAATGGCCCATAGCCATACCAGAAGAATGTAGAGCCCCTGAAAAAACAGGCACTCAGATTAAAACAGCCCTCTCTAAAACCAAAAACACAGCATCAATAAACACAGCATCAATGGGACCAGACGGTGTCCCAGGCTGCATCCTACATGAGCTCAGAGATGAACTAACCTCTCACCTAAACACACTGTTCAAACTCAGCCTTTCCACAGGCTATGTGCCCATAGAGTGGTGCACAGCAACGTTTATTCCACTCCACAAAGGTGGAGCCACAACAGACCCTGGGAACTATCGCCCTATAAGCCTGACTAGCTTGGTCTGCAAGGCTATGGAGTGCATCATCATGGATCTCACTAACAGAGACATTGGGAACTTCCAAACACTAGACCCTACCCAGTTTGGCTTTGTTAAGAGCAGATCATGCCTACTAAACCTGGTGGACTGCTTTGAGACAGTTACCAAGGTTATAGATGAGGGAAATATGGTCCACACAGCCTACCTAGACCTCACAAAGGCCTTTGACACCATTCCCCATTCTGGTATTATAGACAAGCTCACCAGCCTGAACATAAACCCCTATGTCACGAGATGGGTTGCCAAATGGCTCATGGACATAACCCACATGGTAAGAGTTGCGGGAGCTAGGTCTGGCTCTAAACTGGTTAAAAGTAGCATTCCCTGGGGCTCAGTCCTAGGACCCCTCCTGTTTGGCATAAACTTCTCAGAGGTACAGGCAAGCACAGGAGGTCTATGGCTGACCAAGTTTGCAGATGACTGGAAACTAGGGCCTGTAATTGACTCTCCAGCTAACACAAACATCCTCCAAAAGGGTCTCACTGAGACAGCTACCTGTTGTCAAAACCATGGCCCCAAGCTAAATGCCAAAAAGTGCATAGTCATCCCCTTTGGAAAAACAAAATACCACATAGGTGGTAGCCCCCTAAATACGAAAGACGTAATAAGGGATCTGGGGACCCAAGTAGACAGTAATCTCTCCTTTGATAATCACACAGCCAAATTGGTTAGAAAATCCTTCTATGTGGCCCACCTAATCACAAAAGGGTTTGCATTCAGATCAAAAGAGATCATTGTGCCCCTCTATGCATCACTCATCAGACCCATCATAGAGTACAATGCCCCATTTGGGATGTACCTTACAAGACACCTGCAACAGCTGGAAAGACCACAGAAGTACCTCACCAAGAGGATCACTGGCCTCAAACAGATGCCCTAGGCAGCTCGACTGAAGAAACTCCAGCAGTACTCGGTTGCATATCGCCTACTCAGAGGTGATATATGCCTGACATACAAGGCCATGTCCAACCCAGAATTGATGGACATGGCCCACCTAAAGAAAACTATATCCCCTCGAGCCACATGCTCTATGGATCTAAACCTCACCACAGCAATACATAGGACGTGCTGGAGGGATAGATTCCTGTCCCAGAGACTTCCCATGCTCTTGAAAAATATTCCAATCTACATTAGGCAGAGCGCCTTGCTAACACTCTTCAAGAAAAATCTTGATGAGTGGATGGGAAACAAAGTTTACCCCGGGGATCACTTCAATGGCTGTGCTGGACAAAGGCACAGGGAACTAATCTAAGGGGTAGGCAAAAGCCAACACATTCCGGCTAGGCTTATAAATGCCTTTGGGCAGATCGCCTAGTACCTACCTATGAACCTATGAACCTATATCAAAACAGCATGTTTGAGGACTAACACATACAGATGTTCTGCTGAGTCAGATGCAGAAGTAAGCTACATAAGGAAAGCTGTTGGTGAAATGCAGAAGCTGAGGAAGTTAGCATAAGAAAAAGTGACAGACAAAAAAGACAGATCAGTTTAAGAAGGGTTACTGATTGACTAACAAAGAGGCTAAGAAAGTAGTTACTATAGTAAAGAAGATGGCATCAGAAGCACTCTACCAGCTTCTGTAAAGTGATTCAGCAGATGGTAAAAATAAAATGTATCAGGTTGCAAGGCAAATACAGAAAGCTAAAGAAAATAGTCATCAGACACCCTTCATAGGAAATACCATCAATGACCTCATCACCAGTCCACAGGACATCAAAGGAAAATGGAAGGGGCATTTTCAGCAGCATCTGAATGGAAAAAAAATACAGAAGCTATACTGCTCCAGACGCAGCCTGCAATATGAAAGAGGAAGAATAGTCCACCCCAGAAACAGTAAGAAAGACACTAAGGAAAATGAAATCAGGGAAAGCAGCAGGTTCACTTGAGGTCATGGTAGATATGAGCAAGATGGTGCATGAACTGAAGAGAAATGGCTGCTGAGGGTAGTTTTAGTAATATAGGGAGAAAGGAATATCCCAGATGACTGGAGAATAATTGTTCTAGTGCCAGTGTACAAGAATAAATTGGACATACATAACTGTTGGCAGTACAGAGGTACCAAACTTCTGTCACACTGCATGGAAGTGCTGGAGAGGATGACTGATAGATAACTATGCAGAGTAAAAGAAAGCAAGATGAGAGAGGAGCAATTTAGAATCAAATCAAGATGGATTACTACTGACCTAATGTTTGCAGTAAGTCAAATAGCTGAGAAGAAGCAAGAGATGAGGAAAGAACCCAAATGGGCATTCCTGGACTTGGAGAAAGTATATGAAAAGTTCCCATGAAAGCTGATTTTCTCAGTCCTGCAATGGTTCAAAGTCTCAAAACACTGGTGGAATTAGGTAAATCTGTGTACAGGGACCCAATGATAAAAGTACAAAAAGAGTTCAGAGTTGCCGAAGGGTTCCCAGTGGTAGTGGGGGGGGCATCATTGTCAGGTCTGGGCCCATTGCTGTTCACACTGATGATGGACAACATATGCAATCAGATTGAAGGAGACATATCAATTAAGCTATGGTATGCAGAGAACGTGGCATTACAAGCAGACTCTTTAAAAGACCTTTAACAATTGGTAGGGGAACAAATGCAAACTTGAAGGTACAGAGGATGAAACTGAGTACAGACAAAACATTTGTAATGGCAGCAAATGTGTGAAATCAGAAAAAGTGGAAAAATTGAGAAAGAAGGAAAACAGTGGGGCAGGTTAGCAGTTTGAGGTATCTAGAAGGGGTGTTTGAGGGGAAGGAAGTCTGAATGAAGAGTAATCAGAGGGGCTGTAGCCAACTGGCACAGAGTGCCAGGGGTAGTATGTGACAGAAAAAGCCAAAAAACCTGAAAAGTAAGGTATGCAAAACAGTAATGTGATGTCCACTACTGTATACAACAGAAATCTGGGCAGTGAAGGCAGGGCAGTTAATCTCTAGGTGATGGAGATGAAGTGTCTGAGACGGGTGATAAGATACTCATTGTGGGACACACAAAGAAATGAGAGCATCTTATCAAAAGTCAGATTAGCCCTCCTTACTGAGAAGGTCAATGAGAACAGATTGCTGTGGTTCTGGCTCATATGCAGCAAAGCAAAAGACAATCTGTTGAAAAGGATTTGGGGGAAACAATAAAATGGTAAGAGGAAATGACAGCATCCAGGACATGGATGAATTGCTTAAGAAAAGATCTGCAACAGTAAAACATGACTGTTAAAGAAGGTAGAAGAGTGGCATTGAATATAGAAAGATGGTGACATATGACACGACCCCATGCAGAACAATAAGGAAAAGGGGGCTGATGATGATAATGATTAGTTCCCATATTCTGAGTATCACAATTATTATTCTCCTGCCAATTTCAATAGGCATTCATACTAAACACTATGTGTTTTTAAATCATTAATTTCACCTGTTTTAATATCTGTTACTGTATGTCAAACATGACCATTCTAAAACATAATTTGCAGTATATTTTGTAAAATATTCAAGTTAAAAAAAAAAGAATAAAACTTTCAACTTTGTTATTACAGTATCATTGGCAGTATGTAGCAGATGATAGGTATATCACTCCAGCAAGCATTGATTGATATTTCACTGTGGTGCACCTACTGACTTTATATTGCATATGACTAGAAAAAAGTCTTTAAAGTATAATGGTAGTGCTTAGGATTCAGGAAGTTACTTCAAACCACATGTCAAATGACAGTGCATTCTAACTCAGTCAAGCAGTTATTTAACATGAACGTTGTAAAGGACTTGCTAATAATGTTAGCATAATACTTCATTGTGCATGCCTACAAAGGCATATTGAGTAAACATGGGTTAATTACGGTGCTGCAGTATAACGAGTCTGGCTACTTCTGTTACACAGAGGCTCACTTGCATCTCACCACTGTAACCAAAAAACAGTTTTGATGTGATGCCAGGAGTGAGCACATTGCAGCTAACAGGGCTAGTCAGTGTTATGACAATCATAATGTATGGCACAATAGCAAGTTATGGACCTTGCGGCAGGGTGCAGTTTGTCTTCAATGAGTATAAGCTATAAATTTCTAGCTATATCCCTGTTTTCTACATTTGTGAATAACGTAACTGAGGCCCTTATCCTAGATATCATCCCTGGCTTTATCCCGTTTACGTTAAGATACTGCTGCTCACTAATATAATGGGTGAAGCAGTTTCCTAGCTCTCCTCATCGATTGCTGCTGTTAGCTTCTGTAGAACAATTTCTGACAACATGACCATAGCCAATACAAGCAATTTAAATATTATAAACTGTTCGGAATTGAATAAATAAGGACAGCAAACAAACGGTAGAATCATATCAGTCATGAAGTCTTACTAAGACATCAGATGAGATTATAAAAGGACTTAAATATTGTGGTTAGTAATGTTTTAAAGGGCAGGTTTGCACATTTCTCTATGCACCAACATCAACTTATTTACTAAATTGTTAGTTTTCCATGGCATAAATGAACTGTGAATTACAAAATAATGAAAAAATGTTATCTGTATGTGTGTGTGGTGTCTTCCTGTATGGTCCCTCATAAAATCCTCCAAAGCTAGTTATGAAAACAAAATTGCCATTGACTCTAAAGACAAACAACAGAGCATTCTATAGCTATGTCAAGAATCTCAATGGCAACACTCAGATCTGCTCTGAGTTACAGCACAATGGCACTAAATATACAGAACCAACGGATATTGCCAACATCCTGGCAGATAGGTTCAGTGCTAACTTTACCCCTCTGTCATCCCCTAAAGGGCTCATCTCTATACCAGAAGAATGCAAAGTTCCTGTAATCACGGCTGCACAGGTAAAAAACACACTATCCAAAGCCAAGAACACAGCATCCATGGGACCTGACGACATCCCAGGCTGTGTTCTACATGAACTACAGAACGAACTGGCACCCCACCTAAGTACCATGTTCAATCATAGTCTCACCTCAGGCTATGTGCCCACTGAATGGCGCACAGTGACAGTTATTCCACTCCACAAAGGGGGAGCCACCACAGACCCCGGAAACTACCGCCCAATTAGCCTAATGAGCCTGGTCTGCAAGGCTATGGAGCGTATCATCATGGAACTTATAAACAATGACATTGGTAATCTCCAAACTCAGGACCCCACCCAGTTCGGGTTTGTAAAAAGCAGATCATGTCTCCTAAACCTGATAGACTTCTTTGAAGCAGTCACCAAAGCTGTAGATGAGGGTAAGGTGGTTCACACAGCCTATCTAGATATCGCCAAGGCTATTGACACCATCCCCCACTCTGGAATTATAGATAAACTCACTAAACTAGGTAGAAATCCCTATGTCACAAGATGGGTTGCCAACTGGCTCACTGACAGAACCCACACTGTGAAAGTAGCAGACTCCAAATCCAGCTTCAGACCAGTGACAAATGGAGTACCACAGGGTTCAGTCCTGGGTCCTCTCCTGTTTGGTATCTACTTCTCTGAAGTACAGGCCAACACAGAAGGTCTTTGGCTAATGAAGTTCGCAGATGACTGCAAACTAGGAGCCATAATCAAAACTCCAAAAGATGTGGACATCCTACAAAAGGGCCTTGCTGAGACAGATGCCTGGTGTCAAAGCCATGGCCTCAAGCTCAATGCCAAAAAGTGCACTGTCATTCATTTTGGTAAAAACTCAGTACCCATGAACTACCACATAGGTGGTAGTCTACTTTACACTGAAAGTGTGATAAGAGACCTTGGGACACAGGTGGACAGTAGTCTCTCCTTTGATAATCACATCGCCACAGTAGTGAGGAAATCCTTCTATGTGGCACACCTCATCACAAACGGTTTCTCATCCAGGAAAAAAGAGGTCATTGTTCCCCTCTACTCATCACTCATTAGACCGATTATAGAGTACAATGCCCCTTTTGGTATGTACCTCACAAGACATCTACAACAACTGGAAAGGCCACAGAAATAGCTCACAAAGAGGATTACCAGCCTCAAAGAGATGCCCTATGCAGTCCATCTCAAAAAACTGCAGCTTTACTCTGTTGCATATCGCTTACTCAGAGGTGATCTCTGCCAAACACACAAAGCTATGTCAAACCCAGAGCTTTTAGACATGCTCCACTTAAAAAGATCCCAATCCCTACAAGCTACATGCTCTAGGGACCTAAACCTCGTCACCACAATAAACAGAACATGCTGAAGGGATAGATTCCTGTCCCAGAGACTTCCCATACTCTGGAACAAACTACCTATCTATATCAAACAAAGCTCCTCATTAGCACTGTTCAAGAAAAAGCTTGATGATTGGATGGGAGATAGGAAATTCACCCCGGGGATCACTTCTGTGGCTCTGCTCAACAGTGGCACAGGAAGATAATTTTCTTGGGTGGCGAAAGCCAGGGTACCTTTGGCTAGGCTTATATAGGCCCTAGGGCCAATAGCCTAGTACCTACCTATGAACCTATGGTGTCTGTGTGTGTCTGTGCTACCTTCCTGTTGGGGTGTGTGTGTGTGTGTGTGTGTGTGTGTGTGTGTGTGTGTGTGTGTGTGTGTGTGTGTGTGACAGAGGTGTCTTCCTTTAGGCTGTCATCTTATTTTCTATGTCTTGTACTGTGAGAGCAAGGACTTCTACATTGCATTAATACAGATAATGATTAAGGTGAATGATTAAACATGTGCAATAATAAAAATGTAGGCATGAGGAAATTCTACATTTGTATGACTGTGACAGGGAAATACTCAGATATTAACACAATACTTTTCCAATAATAAGTAATTAGATTTTTTGTATTTTATATAGATTTTTTGCAAAAGGAAGAGGAAAATAAAATTGAAGAATGATTCCCATAATAGTAGAATCATACTGTTGACTTAGCTTTCGGGATTTATGTTGTCAATGCACACAGTGGAAAGGTTAAAATTAATTATCTGTTAATTTCCTTAGTTCACACCTCAAATTATTATTACATTCAGAAGTACAAGGCCTATACAAACAATAGAAGTCAACTGCAGTATTGAAATGCAGCTCAGTGCAATACCACAATTATTGCTTTCAAAGATTTTAGATCACAAAACGTCTATGCACTTGAAAGAACTCATGCAAACTGAAACCTCAAATTCTTGATGAGAAATAAGAAAAGCAAACAATGGCATGCATTTTAAAATGAAAATCAGTCTGGTAGCAGATTCATTTTCAAAATAAAAATCGCTAGCTAAGTTACAGCCCCTTTAGCATCTCCTGTAAATTTGACTATGCATGATCCTGAACATAAACATCATGTTTTATTACTATATGTATGTATGTAAGTGTGCACGTATGCATGCATGCATTTATGTGAATATGCTTATATGTATGCAAGTATGCATGCATTTGTTATGCTGTGATTACCTGTATATTCATCTGAACAGTGGTTCATTTTCTGTGGATGGTCAGGGATAAATGCTCTGAAAAAGAATTTTATACTTATCACATAGACTCAACTGTTAAACAATGATGCAGTAAACAATAGCTGGTGAATTAAAATTTGATATACAGGATGTGACCTTAAATATTTATGTTAACATTTGACTGTAAAGATGAGAGAAATGTATTTGAGTAGGGAGGATTCAAATACTTTAAAATATGGTTATGGCTATGAATTAATACACATGTTAAAGCAATGCTTGGCTATTCATATTTTGGATAACATTCGACAGTTTATGCTTGCAGAAACATGTTGAGTGGGTATGACTGAAGCACTCCAGCTTCTGTGTAGCACTTTGTATACAAGTGCTAAAAAGGTCATCATTTGTACCTGAAGGACATTGTGCTTTGCCTGGTCGTTTCACTTGTATTACAAAAGTCTGCACACCTCATTGAAAAATAACACATTACTCCTTGTGACTTACATCATACTAATAAAGAATTAGGTACAACATGGAATGACATGAGTCAGCTTATTTACCTATTATAGTCAGCCCGTTATTCAACCATCATTAGGCCAGTCATCGAGTATAATGCCCCACTTGGCATGTATGTGTTCAGACAAATGCAACAACTGTAACACCTGCAGAGATACCTTACTAAAAGAATGCAAAAGCCTAAACCATATGCCTCACATGGTCTGACTCAAAGCCCTATCAATATTTCTTATATCCTACAGACTGCTAAGAAGTGACCTATGTCTGGCAAAGAAGTCAAGCTGTGAACCAGTACTGATGGACTTACAATTTGACTTGCTAATGTGCAGTATCAGAAATACTTGGCCTAGGGCTCTAAACCTGATCTGCAACATCAACAGAACAGTTTGGCGGGACAGGTTTATCTCGCACAGGATACCACTGCTATGGAATAGCTTCTCCATTTATATAAAACAAAGCTCACCTCTGTCCATATTCAAACACAACTAGGATCCATGGATGGGAAACAGAAAATTTACCCCAGAACTGCCGTGTACTAATAATGAACAGAGGCAGCACATAAGTGCTTCATCCCATTTATGGGTACCCTCAAATTATTAATGATCCCAGTTATTCTGATCAGTGGACAGATATTATTATTGACCATTGGATGGGTAAAGCTAATCTAAGGGTAATGTCCAAATGCAGCTATGTCTCAGTCATTCATAGGAATGCCACAAGATCAACAGAAGGAAGAAAACCAGTAATCACACGTGCCCTGCAGAAAACAAGAGAAAGAGCCCAGGCACCTTATGCTACTGTGATAAAACATTCTGCACTCTCATCAAGGCTTACACAGAAGACAAGTATCAGCTTTCTAAAAAAGAGTACTGAGTATTCTTGATAAACTAGCTTAGTTGTATTTCAATACATATTTTCTCAGTCATGCTGTACCCACTGAGAATATCTTCCAATATGATTTATTCTGATATGTGTGCATTTAATTAGAAATCCTTTCATCTCATAGACCGAGATGACTGCATTAATCCCTGCAGGGGGTTCAGAACATCTTGTACATGACATATCTTGTCACCAGACCTTTAGTAACCAGTTAGGTCAGAAGAAAGTAAAGTAAAAGTAAAGGAGTGCAAATGGGATTTAATTTGTACTTCAGAGAATGCAATATTCCAGAATGCTGACAACATGATAAGCTCTGATCTAGAAAATATTCTCAGGAGTTTAATTGCTGTCACCAGCCAAATTCTCTGCTTTCTAATATTATCTAAATTCAAGCAACATAGTCCTCAGTGCTGTTTAACTCCCCTGTCAAGTTGGATTTGTTTTATATATAGAGTGAGAAATAGAGAGTGAGAGATAGAGAAGATTATCTGTGCTTTCTTTATGCTACAAACCATCAGTTCACAGTGAACATCTGGGACACATTAAACCAGTCTGAGAAAGGACCTCAAGAATGATTTAGGGGCATTCATCTTTTCCACTTATTTCATTGTCAGTCCTTCCTGGAAGTGATATTATAGAAAATGCTGGCCTGCCATCATAGGTGCTTTTTTATCCAGGACTCAGTGAAATACTTTGACACTTTTTTCTTTATTTAGACAAGAATCAATAATATTTTAGAGATGTACATTTTCTTTTCTCACATACTGATAGATTTAAGATATGTGTCCCTGAGTTATAATAAGAACTCCATTTATAACACAACTGAGGTGGTAAAGCTCCTCTACTGCCGTTAACTGTGCTTTTCAGTGTATTTTCAACCAGAATATTACTGATAAAGATATTTGTCTTTTTAATCCTGTTCTTTACTGATAATATTTTTGTTGTAAAGATTATTTTGTATAATATGAGTTTGCCATGTATTAGTCAAGGCACAACATAATTTGCTTCTGTTTGATCAATGGACATTGTGATATTCATCGTTCTGTTGCTACTACAAGCTACCAGGGCAAACACGGTAGTAGCACAAGTACTTGCAACATACATCACTGATTAACAATTCATTTAAGGTTATTTTACGTATGTTGACCGGCTAGGTGACGTGGTTCAAGGATCCCTTTCAGGCTTGACTAGGGTCTCATGGTCAAATATTGCATTTTCCAATAGTATGCCTATGCTTTATGTTTGTGGCATTTTATTCCATAATAAGGTGTGCTGTATACAATTTGTGGCATTTTTATACGATAGTATGCATGTGCTCTGTAGCTTTTGTGGCACTTTATTCCATAGTATGCCTGTGTCCTATAAGATTTGTAGCATTTTATTTCATAGTATACCCATGCCCTATACGTTTTGTGGCATTTTATTCCAAAGTATACCTGTGCCCTATGGGTTTGTAGCATTTTATTCCATAGTATACCTGTGCCCTATACATTTTGTGGCATTTTATTCCATAGTATACCTGTGCCCTATACATTTTATGGCATTTTCTTCCACAGTATGCCTGTGTCCTATAAGGTTTGTAGCATTTTATTCCATCGTATACCTGTGCCGTATGGGTTTTGTGACATTTTAAGACAAAGGGGGGGATTCAGTAATCCTCCGAGTAAGACTAACCAAGTCTTACTCGGAGACTGCTGTTTAAGACTATGATGTCAGTACGTCATGCATACGCATGAGGGTGCTGACTCAACTGGAAGGCTAACACAGAGCGTGTAAGACTGCAGAAGGTATGTCGGACTGCCGAGCAGTCCAAATATCCATGCCCCTGCAACCATATAAATGTTAAAATGACAAGTGCAATGAGCGAGTCCGCTGAAATGTACACATAGCAAACACTACACATCGCCACATACTTAACCCCTTTGTAATTGTAAAATGTAAACTTTTTTTTTTTTTTAATAATTCCCGATATAGCTGCCCGTATTTGCGCATGTTTGCGTGGGTGTGCCCATTGCTTAGCTGCAGTTAGCAATTTCGACATCAATGAGCATAATAAGAAATGTTTATGCAAATCAAGCCAAATAGCAATAGCGTAGTGGTAGAGCCTTTGCACAAAGAGTAGGCATTCCCGGTTCTAGTCCCACCACTCTCCTGTCTATTTTATGTTTTAAATTAGTATATAAAATAATTCCTGACATATATGAATGAAATTTTAGTAAAAGGCATTGAAATGGCCTATTTATTAGTGAACAAAATGTATATATATAAATATAAAAAGGTGAGCAGCATTAAGGATATTGACATATAATTGCCCATAGCTAAGCAGCGCTTTACCTAGCGCAATATAGTTGCCCATAGCTAAGCAGAGCTTTACCTAGAGCAATATAGTTGCCCATAGCTAAGCAGCGCTTTACTTAGCGCAATATAGTTGCCCATAGCTAAGCAGTGCTTTACCTAGCACAATAGGTTTGCACGGAGCTGCGCACCGCGCTAACCAGCGCACCATCGGGCAACGTGGAGCAACATAGAGCAAAGTTGCCTAAACACAGCCACACCCCCCTAGCCTGTCTGGACAGTAGTAAAATGAAAAGCAATAACAAGGCTCGAACCCGGGACACTGTGCACCATAACCAAAGTACTGAATCACTAAGCCATGACAGCTTAGCATAAACATGCACTGTTAACATACATATACCTATAAATGGAAGTTTAACTATTGCTAAGCAGGTTTACTGTTAACCGAGAATTTTCAAAAACGACCACTCACAAATAAGTGAGGGAAATGTGGCATATTTAAGCTCCATAGGCGGGAATACTCGCCATAACTGATTGTAGCTCCCATCTGCAGTCAGAATGGCTGGTGCTGGAGAGGGTACTCACTTTCGAGTGCAACGCTGGGGCATCGAGGAGTCAAAATACATGGTTTGGCTCCTTGTCCACCATCATGAGTCAAGACTCCTGCAGGGCCAGTTTCAAGGGATGGAGTACAAAGCAGAGGCTTGGAACTGGTTAGCTTATGATCTCACCAGTGCCACAGGCGTCCCTCGGACTGGTGAGCAGGTCCGTCACCACCATGCAGACCTGAAGAGATGGAAGCAGGACCTATTGAACTGATGGATACAGGAGGCCCGTGACATGCAAGATGCCCCACTAGTGAATAGGTAGCCATGGAATGAAGTATGTAAGACATGCTATTGTAGTCTATATAATGGATAGGTATGTCTCAATATCCCTTCAATTACTTCACAGCTGCAGGTGTCCATGCTGCGAATCAGCAAGCCTATGCAGATAGACTGCTAAGGCTGCACCATCAGGCAGGTTAGTAATTATTCTGCATGTATTGTTATATAAAATAAGTGAGAGAGCCTGAAAATAAGTGTTGTAGCCCAATAATAAAGCCATGAAATGCCCTGAATAATTTCTCTGCATGTACTGTTATATAAAATAAGTGAGAGAGCCAGAAAAAGAGTGTTGTAACCCATTAATAAAGGTAAAATAAGTCCTGAATAATATCTCTGCATGTACTGTTATATAAATAAGTGAGCGAGCCTGAAAAAGAGTGTAGTAACCTATTAATAAAGGTATAATACATCTTGAATAAGTCTTCTGCATGCACTGTAATATCAAATAAATGAGAGAGCCTCTAGAAAAGTGTGTAATGTAATTAATAAAGGTATAATACTTGGAGTGTGTCCGTGACACTTACTTTGAAATGTTGTTGTACTCTTGCATTATATAAATAGTACTGTTGTATTAAGCGCTGTCAACCCACAGTTGAGCAGTCCCATATAAAGTGGATGAAGGAAGTGCCAGTAGCTGTGAAGCATATATACAGTCCTCAACAGTTGGTTAATGACTGGCATGCATAGGGAAATCTGGCACATGAGTAGCTTGTTAATGTGTTCCCCAGAAATGTGAGTGTGCTGCTAGAAATGTAGGGGGCTGTAGAAATATAACTGAAAATGTCACGTGAACACATCCAGATATGTAGATATATAAATAGAAATAAAATATATAACTACATAGCAGTAGCATCTGCATCCTGGACAGTTAGTATGTCAGATATAGGTCAGGTATATAATGAACTAGCCCAACCCATTACACAACCTAATGCACGCTGCCTAGTGTAATAATACATGTAGGGGATATACACCTGCAGTCAACAGGAATGTAGTGTAAACTATAAGTACTTATAAGATGTTAATGGAGGTATCTTTTGACACCCTACTGTATGTGCATAAACAATGCAATTCCACACCTCAATTGGTATGTCTAATCTCAAAACATTTGTTGGGACATATGTCTATTGTTCTATAAATATCTGCATTTACTTTGATGCATGCTCCCTGTTCAAACACCACAATCTTGGTGTCCTGTTGCCACCAATCATCCCTGCATGCTGTTGGAATGTCCACTGTCGTTCAATATATGCATGTGTTATGCTTGCTGTTCAACTGTTGGAACCCTGGTGTGTTGGGTTAATGGGAATATTACTGCATGCTGTCACAACTAATTTGGAATGCTGTTGTCTATGTTGTAATTAAATACACCTAAACACAGAACATATGGGAAGGCCGGTCCCAGTGGACCCACCTGTCCCTCCTCAGCTGTCGATTGCACCTGGCACCAGCAGGTGCGGTGCCCAGCCCGGGCTCCCCTCCTCCATTGGTCCTGTGCCTCCTTCAGGTGGAAGCACTGCAGGGGATGGGGCTCATCCCCCCGTGCAAGCGTGGGCGGAGAAGGGCCACCTGTCACCCACCGAAGGGTCCGGGCTGTGGTGCATAGGGAGATCCAGCGTTCAGCCGCTGATCCCCTACGCCAGCTTGAGGCAAGAGTGGCGTGACTCATGGGTGAGCCTGCCCCTCCTACGCAGCCCCCAGCACAGCCACCCTCCGGGCTGTGAAGGTGCAGTGGTGACTGCCCATGGGTGGGGATCTCAGTTCCACTGTTACCATCTGTGGGCTCATGGGTTTGCGATTTCCAAACATCCTTCCCCATCAATTGTGTTCACCCACCCCATGTGTCATATTCTGCCCCTGTATGCATCTTGTTTGTCTTGTCTGTTTACCTCCCCAACCTACCTCCCCAAATATACCTACTTCCTCTACCACAGATTCCACTCTCACCTGAAAAAAAAAAAGGCAATCTGTTCCCACAAAAAATTACGCCCCATACATAGCTGCCCATTTTGCACACATGTCCACTGGACATGTAAATTGATAATTATAATTGACAGTACAACATACTTTGTTGTCTTCACCCCTCTCTCAGGGGTGGAAGGTTTCAAATTTCACTCCAAATTTCTAACATATGCACAGCTGTTGCTGGTAAAGAAATGGGCAGCTATGGACCTTCCCTACACCCGTCCTGCACATCCCAGGCTGGTTTCCCTACTGTCTTTCCCGCTTTGTGCCCCCTTTTTCACCACTTTCCTATCTCCCCATTTTCTTTTCTTTCAAAGAAATTAGCACGGGGGTTAGTGGGCGTAAGCACTTTTAAGCAGTAGTTAGCGGGTTTGAGCAAGTGTGCATATGTGTGCGCTTAGCTAAGTGTTGCTAAGCTTCGTGCAAACCCACGCAAACCCACTTACAACTGATTAAAAGTGCCTTAGTCACTCTGCATGGCAGGGCCCTTGTTCTGCTGAACAGCAAAATAAAACACCTCTGTCAGTCTCGAACCTCGGACCTTGGACACACTACACTGCATGAAGTACCAATAAGCCACAGTAGACATACAACAAGCTGGTGCTGTAATAAATATATCATGCATTACAATGAGTGAATGTAAAGGGAAAATAGGAATGCCATAACACAAATCTTGCTCTGTGGATCTTTACCAGCAGTTGTTGTGGAATTGCATGACATGACTGTGAAAAGAGAACCAGCCATTCTAGCAGGAAATAATGTTACAGTAGCACTTTACAAACTCCACACAGTATCAGAGCAGGATAAACACTGGCATATTTGAATAGGGCAGAGGCTATACTTCCCAACTGTGACTGCTTTTCAGGGATGTCCCTGATTCGTAAACAAATGTTAGCTGTGTCCCTCAGAATCCCTCTGAAAAGTACTGACATTAGGCAGAAAAGTGGGGAATTACACTTAATGAATAATCTCAATAAGTAAGAGTAGACACTGCTTGCACATCAGAAAAGGTGTATTAATACATATGCTCTGATTCTCTCACAGTCTCAACTTAATGTCTGTAATATATTACAGGTGTACCCCACTTATATGTACCTTTCCCTGAGGCTGTTCAAACATATACCTGAGTGTATCGGAGGCTTGGCAGAGGCAGAAACACACAGGCATATCAGCTTTTCTGCTGTTACACACTCTGCAAATAGCTTTGGAAGGAGTCCCACAAGCATACCCTTAAGTAGGAGTACAACACAGAAATATCAAAGGATGTAGCCATGTACTGGTAGCAACCAACTGTGACAATGCCATTGTTCCAGTGCTGGAAAGACCGGTGTGGTGCACAGACAAAGAATAATAGGCTAACCTCTGGCTACCATCTGGATATGTCCACAGGTGGGAGCTACGCAGACAGACTACTTGCCTTGATAGACTAACAGGTACACAGCAACCCTGTATGTTCAGCAAGATAAACATCACACAATAATATATAATGCTCTCTGTACTTCTGCACCCCTACCCAAAACAACAATATACCTGTGTATTCAGGCTCTAGCAAGGATGTAGGTAGGCCATACTCAGTACTGAAATTTGTCCAGTTGTCTTGAGCAGCCTGTGCTAATGTCAACACAAATAAGCAACAAACTGTTCAGAAGTGAGTTAATTAATATTTACAGTATAGTAGTTCACAAACAGTTCATGTGCCAGAAGAATACATTGCAATAACTACTTTTGTATGGCAGTTAATTGTCTAATTAGAAAAGAAAGTACATACTCCCATGTATCTTGTGTTAGCATTTGGAGGGTGAGTAAAATTCTACACTGACAAGTGTGTACTAGAAGCAGCAGCATTCAGGTTTGAGTACAACATGCAAATCACTGGCTGCAACCCTAGCTTCAGATATAAGAAGTATACCAACCTTCTGACTGACACAACGGTGTCCACAGCAAACAAGCAGGGGCCCCACTTTGGAAAGCTGAAAGGTCTACACGTACCTAACTTAGCATTTTATAGCAGTGGGCTGCTATGACAGTGAGTACTGTAATTATTACACAGCAGGCTGCATGCAATTAGTAAATGGTGTGCACCAATTGGCGCAGAGGCCATCACATGCACATGTGCAGATACCTAGAAAAGCAGGCTGTATTGCTGTCCACACATGCAATAATCTCATTGCAGCAACAGAGAGAGAGAGAGAGAGCGAGAGAGAGACAGAGACACAGACACAGACAAAGAGACAGAAACAGACAGACACAGAAAAGAAAAGTGCAACATCAACAGACAGAGAAAACCCAAACCAAAAAAAATATATATATATATTTCCTTTAAAAACAGACGGAACAGAGAAATACAAAGGAAAGGTATGTAACACATATGTATTTGCTGGTGTGTAGTAGATGTTTTTGAAGAGTACTCTACATACTGTGAATCATCCATATGTGGCAGCAGTATGTATCTATATGTATCTGTACATGTGCTTTAGCGCGCATTAGCGTGCACACTAGGGCAGCGCCGGTTAAGCAGGTTTAAACTATTTGGGCTACCTAAAGTCCACTCTTCAAATTTTCCCTTAAAACTACCTTCCTCGAACTATACTACTGATCTAGTCAGCGTATCCTATAACTAAAAAGATCATCTCTACTTGACTCCAAGTAGACTATTCTCTATCTGTTAAACCTAGCACTTGCTCCTACAGTACTTATTACCTTAATACGGCACTCTTGTCATAGATAGTACCCCAAAAAGGCAACCCCCCATTTCTCGGTCACCCACGTCCCCCGGAATCTTTTTAAAGTTTTTTTTGTCTATCCTTCTAGCATGTCGAGGGATCAGTTGCTAGTGTCCTCTCCTGCTCAGCTGGTGAACCTGGGAATATTGAGGCAATGCTACAATTGCCTCATGTACACAGACAACCCTCTCCTCCTCCCACAAAACACAAATACATGCGAAAGATGCAACTATACGGCCAAACTGGAGGCTGAGCTCTCTCAACATAGGACTGGCAAGACCAGTCAGGAGGAGAAGGTTACCACACACACTATAGACCCAGTCTCACATAGTACCATTACAACTTCAAATCATACACATAAACACACAAAGACATACTCGGAGGCTCTGATCAAAAATCTACCAAAACAGCAGAGGCCACCAAAGCAGACACCCAAACAACCACCACCTCAGAACACAACACCTGCAACACATAGACCTCACAGTCAGAGTGTCAAACAGTCACAGCCCTTAAGGCCAAACACAATGCCAGACACACTAGTCATTGGTGACTCCATAGTCAGACACACTGGCGTCCGCTCACCAGACTGAGTAAGGAGAAGGTCACAGTAAGCTGCCTGTCGGGCGCTAGAATCCGTCACATAACGCAAGCACTCAGGTCTCTCAACAGCAGGTACAAATATAACTCAGTCATTGTCCACGCTGGTGTAAACGACCTGAGACATACCTCCTTGGACTACATGAAAAGAGACATTGAGGAGCTCTCTGATTATGTAGCCCAGGCAGGTATGACCCTGACCTTGAGCAGTAGCCTACCTTCACCAAGAATGATGCCACAATACAGAGATAAGATGATCAGCTTTAACAATTGGCTTAAACACTGGTGTCATTCAAAGGGGATCCAGTGTCTGTCTGCCTGGGATGACATGCTGGACAAGCCACGATGCTTCGCAAGGGACGGCTTGCACCTGTCACCCCTGGGATTCCGGATATTGGCAAAGGCTCTTGCCACCCCCATAGTGCCTTTTTTAGGCAAGGCTCAAATTCTAAACCTACCACCCTAGAACACAAAAAGGAAAAAAATAAGGGTAATGCTGCTCAATGCCAGAAGTCTAAATCTCAAAATGCACGCACTCGAGGCCCTTCTCAGTATGGAGAACATCGATGTCTGTGCTGTGACAGAAACCTGGTTCAAGGCTCCTGAGAGCACCCAGCTATCAGGTTTTACCTCATATCATGCGTTCCGGCCCCAAAATCCGGACAACACCAAGAAAGGAGAGGGGGTATCCATATTCATCAAGGACACCCACACCTCAAGACTGGTGGCAACGCACGATGCATCAGAGACCATCCAGGTGCAATTAACCATAGGCAAGACTGCTCTGCAAATTGTAGCATGTTACAGGCCACCCTCACAAACTCAGGAACCTCACATGGCCTTCCTGAAAACACTAGAAGGGATAAATGTATCACCAAACACCATCATACTAGGTGACTTCAATTACCCTAATATAGACTGGGAACACTACTCAAGCCCAAACACCCTAGCCCAAAAGTTCCTGGAATTCATAAACTCAAATGCCATGGAACAACTAGTCACCATCCCCACAAGAGGAGATAACATACTTGATCTCATCATCACGAACATGGGAGCACAATGTTCAACACCGGAAGTATACCCCTCACTGGTGAGATCAGATCACAAACTAATCTCGCTGAAGGTCCTCATCCCACCCCCACCTGAAATAAAAAAGACCACAGTAAAGAACTTCTCAAAAGTCGACTTCACACTTCTAAAGACTAGTGTGGTCTCCTTTAAGGCTCCTGAGCCAGTGGAAAACAGTACTCAAGCCGCTGAATCACTTACAAATGCCTTCTACCAGCACCTGCAGGACTGCATGGATAAGGCAATCCCAAGCAAAACAAAGACTCTTTGTACCAAAGGCAAGTGTCCAGTCTGGTGGACCCCAGCCATAAACAAACTCTACAACAAAAGGAGGAAGCTACTACAAGATAGAGCAAAATCCTTAAAAGGTAAGACACCCTTGATCACTATAAGTAAAAAACTAAGAGCTCTCATAAAATCATCCAAAGCAAATTTCGAGAGAAAAATAGCTAAAGACTCAAAGGACAATCATAAGGCCTTCTTTAGCTATGTTAGAAACCTGGGAGGAAACTCCCAGATATGCTCAGAACTAGTTCAAAATGATGTGAAGATTACTGATCCTACAGACATTGCCAACATACTGGCTGACAGGTTCAGTGCAAACTTCTCCCCCCCTCTCCCCCAAAAGGAGAGATATCTATACCAAACGATTGCAGCCCCCCAAACATCTCCAGTGCCCAGGTGAGAACTGCTCTCTCCAAAGCAAAAAACACAGCATCCATGGGACCTGATGGTGTCCCCGGCTGTGTGCTCCATGAACTCAATGAGGAATTAGACCCACAGCTAGGCAGCTGTTTAATCAAAGTCTTACCTCTGGATACGCATCCAGGAGTGGCACTGCAACTGTGGTCCTACTTCACAAAGGCGGTGCCTCCACCGACCCTGGAAATTACCGACCCATTAGCTTGACAAGCCTTATCTGCAAAGCCATGGAGAGGATCATAATGGACCTCATAAATAAAGACATAGGAATTTGCAGACTTTGGATCCAACCCAGTTTGGCTTTGTCAAAGGCAGATCATGCCTTTTAAACTTGGTTGACTTTTGAAACAGTCACCAAAGCCATTGATGAGGAAAGGCAGTCCATACAGCCTACCTCGATCTGGCTAAGGCCTTCGATACAATACCCCACTCAGGTATCATTGAAAAACTCATCAGCTTAAATGTTAACCCATACATCACAAGATGGGTTGCAAACTGGCTGAGTGACAGAACCCACAGGGTCAGAGTTGCTGGCGCCATGTCAGACTCAAAGCCTGTCACAAGTGGTGTCCCACAGGGCTCAGTCCTGGGCCCACTCTTGTTTGGCATCTACTTTTCCAAGTACAAGCAAATACAGGAGGGTTATGGCTGACAAAGTTTGCAGATGACTGTAAACTGGCCATAGTAGAAAACACATCTGACACAGATATCCTTCAGAAGGGTCTCACAGAAACGGATAACTGGTGCCAGAGCCACGGCCTAAAGTTAAATGCCAAAAATGCATAGTCATACCCTTCGGGAAAACAAGGTTACCCCTAGCTACCAAATAGCTGGCAATCCACTGAGCACAGAAGAAGTTATCAGCGACCTCGGGACCCAGCTTGATAGTAGTCTGTCATTCCACACCCATGTAGCTAAAGTAGTTAGGAAGACCTTCTACATTGCCCACCTTATCATGAAGGATTCTCATGTAGATCAAGGGAGGTGATAGTCTCCCTTTACTCATCAGTCATCAGACCAATGATTGAGTACAATGCCCCATTCGAATGTATCTGACCCGACACTTGCAGCAGCTGGAGAGGCCAAAAGTTCCTCACCAAAAGGATAAAGGGTCTCAAAAATCTGTCCTATGCTGCCCGACTGAAAGAACTCCAGCTCTATTCAGTCGCTTACCGCTTGCTCAGAGGTGACCTTTGCCTAACATACAAGGCCATGTCAAACCCAGATTTGATGAATATGCTTCACCTCAAAAAATCTAGATCCATCAGAGCCACAAGGGCGGGAGACTTAAACCTCGACACGGCTATTAATAGGACGTGCTGGAGGGATAGATTCATCACCCAAAGACTCCCTATGCTGTGGAACAAAATCCCGGTACATGTGAGGCAGAGCACCTCGCTGGCCTTGTTCAAGAGAAATCTTGACCAATGGATGGGAGATTGCAGATATACCCCAGGGATTACTTCAGTGTCACTGCTCGACAGAGGCGCAGCAAAATAATGGGTATAGTTCCCCATACTAAAGGGGTGGCGTAAACCACAAAACGATGGGCTAGGCTTGTAAATGCCCTCGGGCAGATAGCCTAGTATGAACCTATGAAACCTATGAAACCTATGCATAGGGCGAGGGGCATACTGCAACTGTTTGTGAAGGGTGTATATATACATAAATATATATATATATATATATATATATATATATATATATATATATATATATTGTTGAAGGTTGTTATGTGCATATTTCTATGTAGGTTGTAGTGTGTGGCAAAGAAAACAGCATGCAGTGCTGGTATATGACATGTGGTGGTTAAACGCTGTGGGTATGCTTCATCAGTTTTGCAGTGTTGCAGCCAGTGAGGTCTGCTAAAGCTACTTGGGCTGAGGACACCTTCAATGCAGTCTGCACAACACTGTGCAATATTATTACATAACTGTATATCTCACAACTGTTGCATAATTGATATTCCCACCATGAAAAGTGGACTGTATATGTGCCTATATGTACATCTATATGTACAGCAATGGATGTTTATATGTATGTGTGTGTGTGTGTGTGTGTGTGTGTGTGTGTGTGTGTGTGTGTGTGTGTGTGTGTGTGTGTTTATATATATGTATATATATATATATATATATATATATATATATATATATATATATCTATAGATATATATATATATATATATATATATATATGTATATATATATATATATATATATATATATATATATATATATATATATATGTATAGAGAGAGGGAGAGAGAGAGACACGGGGCATACTTACTGCGACAGGTACCTGGTGACCAAGTTATGGACTGAAGCTCAGTGTTGATACTGCAGTGCCATCTGTTCTTGCCAAAACACTGTACCTATTAACTACCACATAGGTGGTAGTCTACCTAACACCGAAGGTGTGATAAGGGAACATGGGATACAGGTGGACAGTAGCCTCCCCTTTGATAATCACAGTGCCACACTAATCATGTACTCTGTCTACATGGTACACGTCATCACAAAAGGTGTGTCATCTAGGGAAATATAGGTCAGTGTTCCCCTCTACTCATCACACTTAAAACCCAATATAGAGTACAATGCCCCATGTGGTATGTACCTCACATGACAACTACAGGAACTGGAAAGACCAAAGACATACCTCAGAAAGAGTAATACCGGCCTCAAACAGATGCCCTATGCAGACCGACTCACAAAACCACAGCTAGACTGTGTTGCATACCGCCTACCCAGAGGTGACCTCTGCCTAACATACAGAGCTATGTCACACCCATAGCTGTTGGACATCCTCCACGTAAACATAATACAATCCCTCCCAGATACACGCTCTAGGGCCCTAAACCTTGTCAGCTCACTAAACAGCACATGCTGGAGGGATAGAGTCCTATCTCAGAGACATGCCATACTCTGGAACAAACCACCTATCAATAGCAAACAAAGCTCTTTATTAGCAGTTGTCATAAATACTCCTGATGATTGGTTGGAAGATAGGAAATACACTCTAGGAATCACCTCTGTGGCTCTGGTTGACAGAGGCAAGTGAAATTAAATTACATGTGTGTCAAAGGCCAGGGTAGCGTATGGCTAGGCTGCTATAGGCCCTAGGGCAAATAACATATTACCTACCTATGACACGATACCCACACACATGTACTTAGTGCAATAATTGCTATGTGAGGTTGACTGAGTGTGATAGTGAATATGTTGGTGAATGTTTGCAAGGTCTGTAAAGCTGTGATAGCTTAGTGTGAAATTGTTTCTGTCATGGTAGTTTGTGTCCTAGCTGTGATCCCAGCAAAAGATGTGTATGCTATTGCTAGGCAGAAAATGTAGTATGGCATACGGTATGACATAGTCCCTTGTTGTCGACTGTGGTGTCCTATTGTAGGCTAAAGCAATACATGTATGCTTAGTGAGTGGTACTGCTGGTGAATCCAACTCCCATATGAACTGTAGTACTACACAAAGCTGTAGGCCTAAACAGTACAGTATGGTGTATGTTCACATTGCTTGGAAACACTGTTTTGTGTGTTCCCTGTAGTCCTCACATATTACATACCTCAGGCATAAGGTTTTGTAAGTAGTGACGCACAGTACTGTATGGTACACAGGTAAAGCTCATCTGGGTTGGCATACATTTGTGTGTTGTATGTATGTCTGATGTGTGTGTAATTATGCCTGTACCATGCCCTCAATCATATGTGTGTTGCAGGGTATACGTGTGTATCTAGCAACATGTATAGTCTAGTACAGCAGTATGCCACCTATATTAACAACTGTGCACATATGTTAGGCAGGTGTTTGGCATTAACGACTAGGGTGGTATACTGGTAATACTGTAACTGTACTTTACATTCACTGCAATGGATGACATCTTTCTTTATGCATTAACTTGATATATACCTCCTGTGGCTAGGTGGTGCATTGTGTCACATACAATGTGCCATTTACTGGTGTATAGTCTTACATACTGGCTTCTCTTTGCTGCTGTGCAGAACATGGTTTGATATATAGAGCATGCCAGGCACTGTCAGTCAGTTGTGGCCAGAGCACTAATATGTGGTATTGAACATGTGTATCCTCTGACAACCAATCAGATGCCATATATGGCAGTTAATTGATATCTGTACTTTAGAATGTTAAGTGTGCCACCTGACTTGCTCACACATCTTGTTTAATTGTCTTCCAGGGGCATGTCCCACCAAAGAAATCCGTCTTATACAGCTGCAGAGGAAGCAGAAATACACAGCTGCCTGGTGCAGCACTACACCCTGCTGTTCTCTAGAACCAGCCAAAACCAGCATGAGCGGACTGCACTGTGGCAAGATCTTGTTCATCGGGTAAATGACATAGGCATGCATAACCGGACATATGAGCAGATACGCCATCACTGCAGTGATTTAATTAGACATGTCCGGCGGCGTGCGTCTGATATCCGTCGACAAGAGCTTGTCACAGGTGGTGGGGTAGCCATTCACCCCCCCCCCCTCACCAGAGTGGAGGAGCTGCTCATAAGCATGATGGCTCCAGGCCAACAACAGGAACAGCAACATACATGTGTCATCATGGAGGCCGGAGCCACCCAGCATGTTGACATGGAGCATGCAGGTAACATGACCTATCTGTAGACTATTGTTACCTGTATTGGTATATTATGCATATGTGAGATGTGTACTGTGAGTTTAGCAGTTGTGCTGCATAGTGTTGTGCAATACTGGTATTTGGAATATAATCTGTACGCCTGTGACTGTCGACTGTTGTACTACTGTAGGTTAGCAAACTCACAGTAACAATGGCACAGTTGTGGCCACTGACAAACTGTCTCATATTCCTGTAGGTCCCTCTGGTGTGACAGCAAGGCAGCCGGTCGATACTGGTGAGTGTGTTATAATTTTAATATTGCTAATGAAATGTGCATGTCATAGGTGAGGTGTAGGCCATGTACATGTAACACACCTATGCATAATGCATGGTGTGCATGTTTGCTGTGAGACTATGCACATCTCAGTAATGATAGTAGCTGCCACAAATACATGCAATACACAGAGCATCACACACAATTATGGAAACACCGTACTGGACATTGGATAGGCATAGCTGATACACATGTACACAACATACACAACTTTGTCATACGCAGTACACCTTAACTCACTCCCTCAGTAGAGCTCTTTTGAGTGAGTACCTTTAACTCCTAGTGGGTGTGGCTTCAGCATTTAAAAATTGAAGTTATCACCTTACATTTTTAACAAATATCCATTGACAGAGGTCATATATCAATACAGTTGCGTTTGCCATCATGTATGCTTCAAGATAAAATTTTCCAATACCTTGTGTGTAACATGGTTTTGGAATTATTAATGCAAATATGAACCAGCAATATTTGATGCCTAGAGGAGCAGTAGGTGGTAACTGCAGAAACGCCTGGAGACGTCACTCGACTGTAATGAGTTAACATGCTACACATAGCGTATCCAGACACCCACTGTAAGGTCACACTTCAGTATCCCACATGTCATCCACACAGCACACATAATATACCTGAGGGGTAGAGGCCTATCATGGGGCTGTGCGACACTCTTCAACACATAACACATTCATGTTAGGCAATGCTCCCTATTGGGCACCTTACAAACCCATGTAACAAGTGGCTGTGTAACTGTGACTGTAGCCACAGTACTGCAGTTCAGGTACAGCATGCTAAGTGGCAGTCTGGCACACGTTAGTAGTCTTGAGTAACCACATGATGCATGATGATGATGGCTCATGGTACTACACCCCATCCAGTTACAGTGACCACAGTACTACACATACTAGTCATTGCTATGCACCTCAATGTTGTTTGTGTGCAAAATTATGCACCTATACACAATATGCATAGCAATCACCATTTGTACAAAGTGACACATATATGTCTTGTAATGCTATTGAGTGTATAGGTCACATGACACACATTGGGTATGTGTGATGTTTAATGTTGCAGTCATGTTGTAGCATGCCATGTCATGGCTGGCACTGGCATGTCGGCAATATGTCCTACACTCACCATACCCACTGTACAATGGCCATGTTGAGCAATGGTATTCCATCACGTATACATGCACCACTCATCCTGCGTGTATACATAGCATGCATGTGCTAAACCTGTGTCCACAATTATCTGCTACAGACACAGACACTGTAATAAGAAATGGATATCTATGTGACACACAAATACACATCCAGACATGGTATGTATACCTGTGAGTGATGGTGCACAGGACATTGCAGACCTTTTAATACTTGCACAGCAATGTTGTGTCCATGTACACAGTGCATTCCAGGGTGAGGCCAATCACTGAACAACAACACACATGCATCAAAACCATGTATACTGTTATTAACATGGGCTGTCTACACTCGCACTGCATGGTCTTGAGCAACAAACTTTCTGCATGCTGACACATGTAATATGACTGTTTGCCTTGTGCTACTGTAACCCACCTTCAACCACTATTAAGTATGTTTTGGATTGCTGGTGGTGTGTGTGGGTATCTGCTGTAGTGAGGAGTGTATTTCTGTGCATGTGTGCACGTGTTCACGTGTTCATGTATTTATGTGTTCATGTGTGCATGTGTTCATGTGTTCATGTGTGCATGTGTTCATGTGTTCATGTGTGCATGTGTGCATGTGTTCATGTGAGCATGTGTTCATGTGTTCATGTGTTCATGTGTGCATGTGTTCATATGTTCATGTGTTCATGTGTGCCGACATCATGTAAAGGTCGTAAAGTGTGTTTCCTGTCTCCCTCCCACAGGTGCTGTGTTAGGGCTGGTTCACTGCAGCAGGGAAACTGATGTCACTGAGCCACATAGTGATAATGAAGATAGGTGTGTTGAGGCACAGGCTTGTTTGCCAGGGTCTGTCGTTGGGCCACCAATCGACAGTACACAGCTGTCCACCCCATCTATGCATACAGTCATACTGCCAATATATCCATCACCAATGCCCATAGCTGAGGGACAGCGTACAGTTGGCATTGTTCAGGACAGTGTGTTATCCATGGCACATGCATCCCATCACAGCATCCATACCCATATGTCTGAAAGGGTACCACATAGGCAGATGTCCAGGGGTTCTCATAGGAGCACTACTGCTCATCATGCCACTGGCAGACATGCCACATGTCTGACAACGTCACGCATGTTCCAGGCTGTCATGGAGTCACAGGCATGTATGGAAAGGTACACCAGACAGGGACTAAGGGCACAGAGGGCACATACCACCGTCATTGACAGTATCCTTGACCTAGCAGGTGCCATCCATCATTACACTGAGGTCACTGAAAGACATTGGGGAGAGACATTAGATATCCTCCACAATGTCATGTCCATGTGTCAGGACAGTGTGGGATGGTTGCGACGTCGATGTGGACGTATGCCAGCAACATCAGCAGCTGGCAGTTGCCACGGATGTCCCTCAAGCCACAGCTGCTCCCGTAGTGCCAGTACCGGCCCCAGCAATGTTGGAGGTGGGCTGTCCATAGAATGTCCTAGAAGACCACGTGCACATGGCTCTGGACAGTCCCAGCAGGGACCTGTGTCCAGTGCACATCCATCCACCTCTGGGGATAGTACCCAGTCTGGCTTAATATCTGATAGTGTCAATATCACCCCTGCCAGGCACAGGTACCGTATCCATGGCCAGAGATGGTGATCTGTAAAGCCTCACAGGTACAGTCTGTGGCTGTCCCACAAATACCCATATATGGCAGCCACATGGTGGAACTGTGTGCATGAAGACACACACACATACTCCAGACACCTAGGGCTAACACATACCCACACACATTACAACAACATTGGCCCATTCCAGTATTCTTGCCCCTCACACACACACACACACACACACACACACACACACACACACACACACATACATGTCAATTGGATGGTTCACTGTAGGCCTCTGGTAAACCAACAACACACCCTGTGCATATGATGAAACCTGTGCCGCCTCTTGTCATTTGTGACATTGATGCAGGAACAGGCTACCATGGTGCTGATGCACAGTGTGTCTATATAGCAGTATAACAATGTTAGCATGTTGTCAGCTGTAGAGTGTAATGATATGCTTGAAAATGTAGCTGAGCAGGCATGATGCATTAAAGCTATGATTGTCATTGTAGTGTTGTTTACACCAGTGTTGGTTCCAATTGTGTATTGTCTGGCCATGTGCCACTTGGCTGATTTGTGCAGTATTGGCAGCATGTGTTAGAGAGTGGACAGTATGTGTGGGATGTGTGTAGCACAGATTTGCAGGGGTGTACAGTTGTGAACATGGTGGAGGTGCACTGTCTGCATGTACATGCATAGTGGACACATGGCCAGGGTGACATGCTCTGCATTACACAGTAACACTCCATAGTTTCTATTGGTGGCCAGTATGCATTGTACTACACACATTCTGGAACCTGACTACACATATGTGTATGACATGGTTTGACACTGTGCTGTGGGTGATAATGTTACTATCTGTTATCATTTTGCATTCTGGTGGTATACATCACTTCAACAGCCTGACCATAACCAATCATTAGATGATGTCTTCACAACCGACACACAAATGTAGGACACACAGCAACATTTGGATCCTTCAGGTACTATACAATGCCAGTAACCACTGGTATTCACCTGCATCCATTACTGTGACCACTCCTGTTTGGCATATAGCTCTCTTAGGTACAAGCAATCACAGTAGGGATATGTCCGTCCACATCTGGTAATGCATACTGTGGCCTATAATGCATTCTACAGATGACACACATATCCTCCACAAGGGTATCATACAGACAGATGCCTGTTGCTAAACCCATGCTGTAAAGCTATAAGCCAAACTAAGCATAGTCATCCACCTTTAAGAAACATATTATCCCCACAGTACCACATAGGTAGTAGCCAACAACATGATGAACAGGTACCGATGTGTACATGCAACCAAGTCTTATGTCATCTCTCCTTTGTTAATCACAATTCCAAAGGTATTTTGGAATCCCTTGGTGGATCACATAAGCAATAAGGGGTCTGCATGCATATCCACATAGTTTGTTCTACACCTGTTATGAATAGTCATCATGGACAGACTTTCCTGCGTTTGAACAGGTCTGACATATACCTCGGCCACAGACCCTCACTCACACATTCCAATAGGAATTGTAATGACTTTGTGTGACACAGATGACCTAGGCCAGGGATCACTGCAGTGGCTGGCCTTGTCACAAGCATACAGATGTGACCTAAGGTCTGGGAAGCAGCAGCACAGTCTGGCAATGATGACAGCTGTGCTCGTGGAGAAAGCAGGTTTCCCACACATGCAATCATTGAGGTAACATGTACAGATATGTATTTGACACACAGCTAGCTCACATGTGCAATGCATACTGATATGTCATACAGTGGTAAAAGCAAAACCCACAACACATTGATCAACAGTGTCACACACACTCACCAAGTGCAGGATTCAATCCCCTACCTAACTACTTCATGATACTAGAGAAGTACGCATTAACACAATGCGCTACGTACATTACTGGGAGTTCTCTTTTCCACAGGTATATTTGTAGGATGGTGACATCATCAGACTTTACAAAGGTTAGATTACCACTTTTGAGGTGTTTCACTACTCTCCTAAAAGTTTTTTCCTTCCCAAGGAGAACACACACACACAGTTGTCTGGTGCAGGATTCAAACCCCTACCTAGCGACTTCATGATACTAGAGGAGTACGCATTAACACAACGCGCGATACAGATTACTGGGAGTTCTTTTTTCCACAGGTATATTTGTAGGATGGTGACATCATCAGACTTGACAAAGGTTAGATTACCACTTTTGAGGTGTGTCACTACTCTCCTAAAAGGTTGTTCCTTCCCAAGAAAAACACACAATTGCCCAATGCAGGATTCAAACACCTACCTAACTTCTTCATGATATGAGAGGAGTACGCATTAACACGACGCGATATACAGATTACTGAGAGTTTTCTCCACAGGTATATTTGTAGGATGGTGACATCATCAGACTTGACAAAGGTTAGGTTACCACTTTTGAGGTGTTTCACTACTCTCCTAAAGGGTTGTTCCTTCCCAATGAGAACACACACAAACACACAGTTGTCCATTGCAGGATTCAAACCCCTACCTAGCTACTTCATGATACCAGAGGAGTACACATTAACACGATGCACTATACATATTATTGGAAGTTTTTTTTTCCACAGGTATATTTGTAGGATGATGACATCGTCAGACTAT
Source organism: Protopterus annectens (assembly GCF_019279795.1). NCBI lineage: Eukaryota > Metazoa > Chordata > Ceratodontiformes > Protopteridae > Protopterus > Protopterus annectens. The sequence continues at coordinate 915,792,176 of NC_056734.1, forward strand.
ATGAAGTGTGTTACATTAGGTGACATTAGATGGCCTACATTGAAGGAATGTGTAAACACTTTGGCCATGTGATCATGAAAGGTGAGTTTACTATCTACCTGTGTCCCCAGGGCCATAATGACTTTCTCCGTACATGCTGGATTACCACCTATGTGGTAATTTGTGTGCACTTTGTATTACCCAAAGGGGATGACTATGCATTCTTTGCCATTCAGCTTGAGGGCATTGTTTTGACACCAGGTATCTGTCTCTGTAAGACACTTCTGGAGGATGTCTGTGTCAGCTGTACAGTCAATTATGGACCACAGTTTCCAGTCATCTGCAGACCTGTTCAGCCTTACACCTGCCGTGCTTGCCTGTACCTCTGAGCAGTATCGAATGAACAGGTGGGGTCCCAGGACCAAGACCTGTGTGATGCCATTTGTGACTGGCTTGGAGCTGGACATGGCACCCACAACTATGAACATGTGTGTTTGATCTGTGAACCACTTGGCCACCCATCCTGTGACATAGCTGTTCATGTTCAAGCTGGTACACTTGTCCATGATGACAGAGTGGGGAATGGTGTGGTAAGCCCTTAGTGAGGTCCAGGTGGGCTGTGTGGACTACTTTCACCTCCATCTATGTTCATGGTAACTGTTTTAAATAAGTCAACTAGGTTTGGGAGCCAGGGTCTGCCTTTAACAAGGTGAAGTTGTGTAGAGTCCAGTGTCTGGAGATCTCCAATGTCTCAGTGTATGGGTTCCATGATGATTTGCTCTATAGCTCTGTAGACCAGGCTGAGTACACATGTTGGCAATGGTTTTCAGGTTCTGTTTTGGCACACCCTTTGTGGAGCTGGATGACTGTTAGTGTATGCCATTCTTTGGGTATATAGTCTGTGGTATGCTTGAGTCCAGACAGTGAATGTAGGTGATGGTGTAGTTCCTTATGGGCCTAGTGTAAGATGCAGCCTGGGACAACTTACAGCTACATTGATGCTATGTTCTTAGCTTTGGTGAGGGCTGTCTTTACCTGCATGTCCATGACATGTGGGTCTCTGCATCCTTCTGTGATGGACACAGGCCCTTTTGGGGGTGATGGGGGGGGAGTTTACACTGAGCTTGTCCCCCTGGGTATGGGCAGTGAAAGTTGGTTTGGTGTATGTCATTACTTTTTTCAGTAGTTGACAGCATATTTTGAAGTTGACACCTACATGTCTGGTATAGCTACTGAAGGCTTTGTGGTTGTTATTCTTACATTCCTTGACAATTGGTCTTTAGAAACTGTCCTTGGATTATTTTATGAGCAATCATTGTTTCATCCTAATAATGACCAGTGATGCCTTTCCTTTAGTGAATTTGGCTCTATCAGGTGTTAGTTTCCTCCTTCTGTTGTCTAGTTTATTTATGGGCAATGACCAGCAGATTGTTTTCTTATTTTTGGAGGAGTGCATCTTGGTTTTATTTGTGATGTCTCGATCCATGCATCCCTGTAGATGCTCATAGGATGCACTTGTAAATGATTTGGCAGATTGTATACCATTATCCTATAGCAAGAGGACTTTGGAACTTTCCACTTTGGTCTTGGGAAGTGTGCAGTTTGCTTTTGAAAATGTCTTCACAGTGGTTTCATTGACTGTGTGTGGGGGAGAGATGTGGATGTCCAGTGTGATTACTTAATGATCTGATATTACCAGCGAGGGGTTTATCTCTGTTGTGGAACACTGGTACCCCATGTTGGTGATGATCATGTCCAGTATGTTGTCACCTCTAGTGGGCGTGCTGACCAGCTGTTCCAGGATGTTAAATTTTCTTAACTCTAGGACACATTGGGCAAAGGACATTGTATACGAGTAATTCACCCACTCAGTGTTTGGGCAGTTGTAATCTCCTCCTATAATGGTGTTTGATAGGACCTTTATATTTGCCATTGATCTACAGAATACTGAGTGAGGTTCCTGAGACAAGGTACATGATCTGTAGCAGGCTACAATCTAATGGGCAGCTTTGCCCAATGTTACTTGCACTTGCATGGTCTCCAAGGCCTCATGCTGTGCCAGTAACCTAGAAGTGTGGATATCCATAGGGTAAATGGCTACACCACTTCCTTTTGTATTTCACTCATGGTCTTGGGTCCAAAGGTCAGGGTGATTGTGAGTGTTTTACGTGGATCATATCCAACAGCTGTATGTTTGACATAGCTTTTTATGTTAGGCAGTGAACACCTCTGAGTAGGCGGTATGCAAGGAAGTATGGATGGAGCATTTTGCAATGGTCTGTGTATGGCATGCATTTCAGGGCACTAATGCCCTTTGTGAGGTATTGCTGCTGGCTTTCCAGTTGTTGTAGTTTTCTTGTGAGGTACATGGCAACAGTGGCATTGTACTCTTTTATAGTTCTAGTGAGTGGTGAGTAGAGGGGAACAATGTCCTCTTTTATTCCGCATGAGACACATTTTGTGATGAGGTGTGCCACATAAGAGGGTTTCCTGACTACTGTGGAAATGTGCTTATCACAGTTGTATCCACTGTCCACCCGTGACCCAGGGTTTCTTGTCACACTTACAGTGTGAGGTATACTACCACCTATGTTGTAGTTCTTGGCTACAGAGATTTTAACAAAGGTGATGATAATGCACCTTTTGGCATTGAGCTACAACCCATGGCTTGGAAAACAGCCATCTGTCTCAGTGAGGCCCTTTTGTAGGATGTCCACATCTTTAGTGTTTACAATGATGGCTCCTAGTTTGCAGTCCTCTGGAAACTTCAGTAGCCACAGAACTTCCATGTTAATGTTTACTTCAGGGAAGTTGATACTGCACAGCCTGGGAAGTTATCTAGTCCCATGGCTGCTGTGATACTGGCTTTGGAGAGTGTTTTTTGCCTGTGCAGCCATGCTGACAGCAACTTTGCAGTCTTCCATTATAGACATGTGCTCTTTCATGGGAGAGAGGGGGGTAAAGTTAACACTGATCCTATCTGCCAGGAAGTTGCCAATATCAGTTGGCTCTGTACATTTAGTGCCATTGAGCTGTAACTCAGAACAGATCTGAGTGTAAGACTTGGACCTGTCTGTTGGGCCGAGATCTCCTGCATAGACAGTATGCAGCAAAGTACAGCTGTGGTTACATTCATTCTTGTTGCATGGGGCAACTATATGAGGTCAGTAATCCTCTTGTTAAGGTTCTTCATTGGTCTTTCTAGTTGCTGAACGTGCCTAGTCAGATTCCTCGCAAGTGTGTTGTGGTACTCTCTGACAGGTCTGATGACTGCTGAGTACTGGCAACCTCCTTTGACATACATGCACAGACCTTGGCAGTTTGTGTGTACACATAACAGGACTTTCAGACCACTTTGTGAATGTGTTTCTGGAAGTAGAGATGACTATACACATTTATTCATAGATCCCTTACTATCACATCCATATTTAGCCTAAGTGTGTGAGCATGCCCAGTATGACCTTTCAGTATCTTCCTGCCTGACATTTGCTTAGTTTCTTTAAGTGTGTGAGCATGCCCAGTATGACCTTTCAGTGTGATGCTGAATGAAATCCACTACATTTGTTGGAGTGTGTGAGCACGCACAGTATACATATTTATACTATATGTGTATGGTAAATCAAGTTGTATTTTTACAGCAGGGCTCACCTTTGTGTCATAGATCAACAGGGATCATGCTGTGCCTGCAGAGCATCCATGAGACACTTTGCATAGACCTATCAACATTTCTACATACAGGGGAGACAGCTATTCTTTGTACATTTCTACCCGTGGGCACAGCAGATTGTTACTGTGGGTTTTCATAGGACATGGGTTTCACCTGACACTTATACACATTTGCTGTGCCTGCACTGCTAGGTATAGGACACCATTACAGTCTGTACTGTTGCCTATCGTACTGGCTTGAGGCATATTAGTGTACTACAGATCTTAGCATCCATTGTCACATATATTAGCTTGTGACTTCATAGCCTACACAACCCATATCACAACGCCTGGCCTGATGTTCTCTGTCTGCATAGGCATGTGGGTGAGGTTACCCATTTGCCTAATTAGGGGCATGATACAACATTGCTTTGTGTTTGCATTAGTGTACAATTGTCCTGCTGTGGCTGTACCACTGTAATGCTATCATGGCTTAGTGGTTCAGTGCTGTGACTGTAGTGCACAGTATCCTTAAGGAACAGTAAAGCAGATATGAGCATGTTTAACTGACTTTGCTCAACTTTGGCCGACCTTGGCCAACATTGCATGAGCAATTTTGTTTACATATACTAGATATTGGTAAAAGCCGCTTAGCACTGCTTTATATTGCTTAAAACATGGCAATCATGCATCAGGTGGTGCTGCAGGGCTGCCTATGTCGGATGCACATACTACACTCCCTATACATGTTTGGAAACAGGTAGTGTCAAGTTAGGCATCCCTTTTATTTTATGTGCGAGTCAGTGAGAGGTATCATTTCCAGGGTTCCTACTGAGCCAGTGTATGTGCTATGTGTTGCCTCTTTGCCAAGGACAAGGCATACTGGGCACGCCTCCTTCTGCCTACTGGGGCAGGCTCAGGTTGTTCCTCCTCCGAGTCACGCTGTGCCTGTGCAGGCCTTGGCAATGGTGGGGGGCTGTTTGGCCCTGCCCTATGCTGTTCCTGCTGCAGCTGTATTCGCCGGATCATATTGTGTAGCATGGCACATACCATAACAATTTGGGTACATGTAATTGGTGAGTACTGCAAGGCTCCACTAGATGTGTCCGGGCACCTGAACCATGACTTGAGCATCCCAAACACATGCTCGATTACATTTCATGTTTGTGCGTGTGCCTCATTATGGAGTTCTTGTTCAGGTGTGTGCGCATTTCTGATGGGTGTCATCAGCCACGGCTCCAGTGTGTATCCAGCATCCCCCACTAGGTGACCATCAGGGATGTCCCCATTTGCAAATGTCTGGTACAGCTGCGACAGATAACAGATATGGGAATCGTGGTAGCTTCCAGGGCAGACAGCACACACATTCAGTATTATGCCCTGGGCATTGCACACAACCTGGCAGTTGATGGAGTGGAAGCCCATACAGTTGATGTAGACCCTACCCCGCTCACCAGCTGGTGCTTTGATTTGTATGTGCGTGCAGTCAGTTGCACCCACTACCTCAGGGTATTCTGCTATTTGCTGGAAGAGACGTATATTGCTGGCCAATACCTCACGGGAATTGGGGAAATATACATGATCACCAACATGTGCTGTCATGGCATTCAGGAAATGGTGCAGTACCCTTGATGCTGATGCCTGTGAAATCCCCATCATATCACCAGTTGGTCTCTGGAAGGTACCTGTTGCTAGTATTCTTAGGCCAACACATACCTTGGTTTCCACTGGGATGGGTTCCCCTCTGTTGGTTCTGTGTGTGAGGCGTGGCCTGCACAGCTCAACAATTTGCTGCAGGAGCTCTCTGTCCACTCTATAGTGCTCCACTATCTCCAGCTCATGTAGCCCCTGGTAGGTTACCCTGGGTCTGTACACTCTTCTCCGTCTCCTCACTGTGGGTTGCTCAGCAGCATTCGCAATGGCAACACCCTCAGCATCTTACACATGTTGCCTTATAACAGCAATGGCAGCCCCTAACATTTTTATGCCTCAGTTTAAGCTTTTTAAGTTTTCACTTCTCTTTGTTGACTGCAGTGTTGCCGTGTTTCTGAGAAAAACATGGGTGGAATGTTGTTTGCAGAGTTTTAGGTGCTGGGCTGGGCTGGGCTACTGTACTGCCTGTGTAATTGGCTGATTCTGATTGATTTCACCTGGCAGCTCTGCTAGTTCTCCTTGGTTAACTTCCTACTACTTCTTCTTTTCCTTCCTTTTCCCTTTCTGTTTCCACAGGGGCAGCACCATGCAAACAAGTGCAAACACGCACAGGAGTCCACACGCATGCACACAGGCTTACACAGGCTTACACGGGCTTAGGTGGGTGCACATTCATGTATTCTAGCTTAGACGGCCTAACACAGGCTTACACGGGAGCACACCCGCGCACACAGCCTTAGATGGGTTTACACGCACGCACACGTGTGCACACACGCACACACAGTGTCAGCAGCTTTGCAAGAAACTTTAGTGATAGCCACGGTGTACACCTTCAGTTTCTTGATTTCAGTTTACACAACTGTAGACACACCTCTTTTAGTCCTGAGTAACTCACAGCAAATACATGCCACTCTGCTCCAATAAGCTTACAGCCTTTTTGATACATACTTCCTCATGATGTCACCGATCTTCTACTCTGTTACTCCCCTTTTCCTACTCTTACACTCTAGGGACACTCTAGGATAGGAAATATTGGGATTCACTATCCTTATCCTCATTTGCATATGATTGCCTACTAATGCTTGATTACATCTCTCAGACTGAACTTCCCCCCTTAGCAACCTCTACTCAGTAGCCATGTTGTCTTCAGCCTGCCATTCACTTGCATGGCAGATGAATATTTTGAATAAAATCCCTATTTGTGGCTTTTATTTTTTGTTTTTCTGGTTTTTAGAGTGCAGCACGTTTGAGCAGCGCTGCGCTATGCTTAAACATTGGAGATCGAGGTAAAAAAAAAATATTTTTTTTTTATTTTGCAACAGAAAAAAATGCCAGTGGCCATATATTTGGCCATTAGCATGCTTCCTCAACTGGATGCATCCTTTATTTTGCGCTGTCATGGCTCCATTTTGCTATTTGCAGAATGGTACTCAGTTGCCAACTGAGTACATTTCTGCAAATAACACTGCTCTTACTCGGACAGGTTAGTGTTTCCTGGATCGCAAATTTACCACATTTGCATACTTTCAGCAGCAAATGAGGTAATTTGCATAAACTAACCCTGTCCGTGTAAGAGTCGTTTTAGGAGCTCTCTTGCATGCCCCTGCCGGCTGTTCCTGAATCACTCGGCAGACATGTTGGCTGCATGGAGTCTTACTCTAGTCTTAGACTCCGTGCAAGTCTTCGTGAATCCGGCCCTTAGATTTCTTCATCTGGGATAACTGGAAGCTTGAGAAATTGATAATGATGAGATTATGTTTCACAGTTATTTTTCTACAATATAAAAATACACATTTTTTTAACTCAAATGTAATATACATGATTTATACATTTTGTGTAGTGTGTTGTCTTTAATTTGTAGGGATGCAAAGATTTAATTTTTTTAAGAAATAAGTGTATCTGTGATGTCACATGACTTGCAGTAAGGTGGAATACTGTTTAAGGTATACTGACAAATGCATTATGTCAAAACCTGTTTTTCTGCCATAGTCCCACTGAAAATAAAGAGTTTCATGTTGCTCATTCATCCTGGTTCTGACTTGTTTTGTTAGCATCCCAAACCAAGCTGCCTAATTCAACAGTATATGGTATTTCATTTATTAAGCAAACCAGGTCTACATATATTTCATTTATCATGTTTTCTTTATATATTAGGTTTACATTTACTCTTAACATTTTGTTTAGCTTTGCTTTCCTGCAGCTGACCATCAGCTGCCACTATCTCCTCTCTTCTTCTCATTCCTGGGACTACTGGAACTAACACATCTGGCCTGGGGCTGGTAAGGAGATTAAGGACATAGGTGTAATAGCACATTGTTGTCAGGGAGTGTGCCCTCTACTGTGCAGGAGTCATGATAGTTCTGCTCTCTTTGCCTTCAGGAAGACAAGTTTACATCAGAAAATATGAAGCCTCCCAGTGATGCAGTATACCACTTGCAACAAAGAGTATGCCCAGCTCTTGATGCTGTTATTGCAGTAAGCCTAGGATGTCTCCCTCCCACAGGATGGGTGTGCCGGCTTCAACTCCTCCTGCCCATCCACCCCATTGCCCTGTCCTTCCAACACTTGTATTGCTACTTGAACATTGATCGTTAGGAATGCAGTATGCCTACACCATGGAGCTGGAATAAAATTAACTGTTTAGTATTGATTTGGATGAGCTGAAGTATCTGCATATATTTTTTTTTTTATTGAATAGAGCTTTGGACAGTTTCCATAGGCTTTTAGGAACGGAGTACCCCAACGCAGATATTGTACTCTAAATAAGATAATTTTTTAATCTCTTTCTCTCTCTCTCTCTCTCTCTCTCTCTCTTTTGATTTTGTAGTGTCATTTTCTTCTGCATTTTGCAAGTATATTGAAGGGTTTGCTCAAATTTCTTAACTTTGTAATTTAGCTTTTATCATAGTTTACACAGAGAGAGAAAAACTGATCAGTTTTGCCAAAATTATCATCTGCTGGTGGGCTAGCTGCAGTCACTAGCTTTTTTATAATACTTTTATTCTTTTATTTTCAAGATACTTGACTTTAAACTTAAACTTTAATTATAGGGTTTGGATTCAAGAATTTTTATTTGCTTAGAGTGGAGATTGTACACGTGTATTGAAGTGTGTGTGTGTGTGTGTGTGTGTGTGTGTGTGTGTGTGTGTGCGTGTGCACACGCGCGCACACGTGTGTGTGTGTGTGTGTGTGTGTGTAGTATATATAATGTATATATAATCCTCCGGTGGTGGTGCTGCGGTAGCGTTGTCGTCTCACAGTTAGACGTTGCCTGTTCGAGTCTCAGTTAGAGTGTCTTCTGTGTAGCGACATGCATGAATGGGCATTTCTTCGTTAAAGGTTGTGCGTTAGGCCCGGCAAGCCAGTACGTAAAAATCTACTGCCAATCATTAGTGGACCGGAGTTCCGCTGTGGCGACCCCTAACCGGGAAAAGCCGAAAGACACAAACATATATATATATATATATATATATATATATATATATATATATGGATCCAGGTTAGTACATCGACACATCGACAACTGAAAAGATCGACATCCACTTCTCCGACACGAAAACACCGACACATGAAATAATCGAAACTGCAAATCACGGACATTTAACAGGTAACGGGTTTAAATTTCGCTAATTATGCCTACCATAAGGACTAAGTAATACAATGATCGTAACACATGCATAACACTGCCACACTTACTAAAACATGGTAGGCATGATTAGCGAAATTTAAACCTGTTACCTGTTAAATGTCCGTGATTTGCAGTTTCGATTATTTCATGTGTCGGTGTTTTCGTGACGGAGAAGTGGATGTCGATCTTCTCAGTTGTCGATGTACTAACCTGGATCCATATATATATATATATATATATATATATATATATATATATATATATATATATATATATATATATATATATATATATATATATATATATATATATATATCTATATGGGATCCATACTGATCCCCAAAGGAATTTTTAACTGAAACAAAAATGGCCGGGCATACTTATGCGAAAGTGCTTTTCACCGAAGAAGCACTTTCATGGAAGTATGCCGGCAGCTAGAGTGAGTTGTGGGGGATTGGCTGTTGCAGAGACCGTACTACAGTGTGGATAAGGGAAAACTTCCCTTCTACTTACTGTAGTGCGATCTCAGAGTGAGAATATTAAAGTAGGGGAGGTGTGTGGGGCACTTAATTTTTTTTCCTTTGAACACACTTTAACGAAAGCGCTTTCTCGGTGAAAAGTGCTTTCCCTAAAATATGTTCGTGATAGTGGATTCGGACAACAGTCCTAGATTCATATATGTATATATATATATATATATATATATATATATATATATATATATATATATATATATATATATATATATATATAGTTCCCCTTCACAAGATCGAATGGATGGAAGCTCGAAATTCATAATCTCGAGAGCAGAATCTCGAACTTCCATTCACTCAAAATTGTGAATGGGAGCCTGAGGTTTAGAAAAATAAAAAGTTAACTTACCTTATTGCAGGGGGCCAGGTCCCCTGTACCCTATCAGTTTAAATGTGAATGCTCCGTGACCAAACTATAGCGGAAGAATGGAAAATCTTCCATTTTGCTGTTACGTGTATAGCACGGAATGGGAGATTTCCCTTTCCTTCACTATAGTGCGATCTCAGAGTAGGTATATTTAAGTAGGGGGGTGTGGGGGGTGCAGGGGGTGAAGCCTCCCTGCGAAAACATTTGAAAGGTGTTAATTTTTTTTTTGTCCCTTTCATATGTTCGAGTTTCTCTAAATTCAAGAGTCTTGTTTCGAGTTTATGACTTTCGAGTTTCTCTAAATTCGATAATATGAAGAGGAACCATATATATATATATATATATATATATATATATATATATATATATGTATTAATGTATACATATATATATATATATATATATATATATATATATATATATATATAAAATCATCTGTAGATTGATAGATTTTTTACGTGGAAATAGAGTAGGAAATAAAGGTCAAGATTTGTGAATTTTGTGTACAATGGATTAATAGTCGCACACAATAAAACAGCATAACAAAGCCCCTTGTGATTCTAAAACATTGCTTCATGGTGGGTAAAGACCTACATGGCTTTACTCTACTCTGAAGCTACAGCTACTCATGCACTAAACACACATGCAAATGTAACTGGCCAGGATTGTACATAATTCAGAAATATTGTAATTGCATTTGGGCTGCTCTCAGCTATGTAAGGTCTGGCACCAGGACAGTATAACTGTGGTTGATGTAATCCTTGTGACTGCACCAATCCCAGTCCCTCTAATGTGTTGCTCAACTAATATGGATGAGCAGCATTATCAGAAGAGGGGAAAACTACTGAGTAAAGCTTGTAAGACTTCTTTTTTGTCTGCAGTTGGTGCAGAGGTTTGTGGCTGAGAGCGGTAGTTCCTGGCACACAGACTTTGATTCCTTCAGCACTCATTTGCCCTCTGTAAGTCTTGAGAAAGCCACTTAGAGACATTGCTCCTGGGCTGCCCTTGAAAATATATTAAAGGTTTAGGGGATATTTTGTTCAAACAATTTAGATTAAAAGTAAAAATTTTACAGCTATACTTAGAGAGTGAAAAGAATATAAATGCACTCAAATAAATATTAGCAGTCATGTTTTCAGAATCAACCTTGAACGTGTATCACATAATTTAGGCATTTCAAAAATAGAACAATTCGTGATATCGTATATATCAGGATTAAACAGGATTTTCAAATCTCATCCCAGAATGCAGATGGCATAATTTCCTGACTTAACTTAAAAAAAACTTTAGAATATTTCTCAGTAAATTTAAAAAGTCATGACAATTCCTCTCTTTTCACTTAAACATAGAAGTTTTCTTCTCCTTAGCTAGGATTTCCCAGGCAGCTGCTGCTGAAGCCAGAAGGACTTATAGTTCCTGCTGTGATCAGCCATTGGCTTTTCCCCCAGTTTCAAACCCCAATAATTCATTTGTTGTGGAGATACCTTCAATAATGTTCTTAAACTAATGTCACCTACCTTGGGCTTTTTGGCAAGTCAAAAACTATGTTGCATATTGGCCACACAGGGACTTCACCACCAACGATTGCTGATGTCCTTCTTACCCTCTCTGTAAAGTCTGCAGGGTATAATTAAAAAAAAAAATAAATCCTTAGCTGCTACCTTCCACTAATGATTACTGAGTTGAATGTTTTTCTTCTTTTCTCATCTTTTCAGTAGTTCAAAAATTGTTTTTTGTGTACTGTGATGGCTTTGTTCCTTATAAATCAGATCTGCTGCCTTTCTTGTTTGAAAGCGTAATTGAATCATTACTTGTTAAAAAGTGATATGAGTATAAATACATTAATAGAAAAGAAAAGGAACCACTGCAACATTTCTATGTTTTTTTTTTCTTTGTTTTCTTTTTAGCACTTTTCATTCATTCCATTACATAAACTGTTCAGTTTCTGCCTTATTTGTTCCTTCTCTTTTCTAAAGATCCTAAACCTCCAGTGCAATATTCAGTTTTCGTATCTACCTATAACTTACTCAATTTCCTCCGTCCCTTTAACCTCAGTCCTTTTCCTGATCATTATTCTGCAGGTTTTGTTCTCACAAATTCCATTTATTTCTATGTAATTTGCTCCTTTCCCTTTCTAAAGATCTTACTTCTAGCTCTTTTATCTCCTGTACAATATTCAATACTTCCATTACAGTTGGTTTTGATTTCCATGTTCTAGTAATTGCTTTTTTGAAAGCCAGTAGCATTAAACATAGCAAGGCCTGGTTTTGTCTACTCAGTTCAGATACTACATCCTCAATCAAAATGATAATTTCTTTAGTTGTAACCATTTGCTCTTCAGACATTTCTTCAAAAGTACTCTGTAGGGAATTTTTAAAATCTTCCAACTTATTACATTCTGTAAAGATATGCTCCCCCAGCATTTGCTATCTACCTGAGGAAAACATTCTCTGAAATCTGTTTAGGGTAAGACAATATGTGATTGTGTTATGTCTATGAGTCTTACCTGTGTATTTCTATTTATGTATTAGTTAATTATTTGTTACCCGGTTAAGTGGATCAATTTATTGACTCTTTCAGACATGAGACAGTCTCTTTAGAAGAGAGCATATATACAATTAGATGAGCTGGAAAGACTCAGTAAGACAACATGCTGAACAGAGAATTAGATAAACAGAGTACATATACAATTATGTGAATTGAAAAGACTGAGTAGTATAGCACAGGTGCACAACTGCACAGAGAGAATTATTTGCTTAACCATAGTTATTAAACAAAATATACATACACAGTTAGCTATAGATATCACACAATTAAACAATCATTAAGTAATACTGAGTTATCACTAGTGATATTAATGTGCATTTCACTATGAGATAACAATCCATTGTCCCTAAAATGCTTGCAGCTGGATTAATTCATTGTATTTTTTTTTCATCGCTTTTTTGAAATCTTTTTAGGGTGGATACTGCTTTATGTTCAATAGGTCAGTAGTTCTAGGAAGGATGATTTAGTAAAGAAAAGCCTCTTATTTCTACTAATCTTTTGAAGAGTGATCTGAGAGGGTAATTTATTTCTTAGTGGTGGGCTGTAGCCAAGATTTTTTTTTTAATTTTGAAGATTACAGAATTATGATATAGGCAGCCCTGTTACTTTTTCAGTCTAATGAGGTTGAAGTGGTGTGCTCAAGAATCTGTCACAAAGGTAAATTTAATAACTTTATATTCTTTGATTTGAATCATGTATGCTTTGTAGGAGCAATGAAGGGCAGCAGTGGTGGAGACTATTTTTGAGTTTGGGTAGAAGTACATTTTTAGTAACAGCTGTCCTGGATATTGGGTAGAACAGTAGAGAAATCTTGTAAAAGAGTTTGAGATGAGAGAGGCCTTTGTTTGTGATATTGTCAGTGTGATTTGTAAAGGTGAGAGACTGAGTGTGGGTAAGACCCATATATTTACATTGGCAGATATTTAAAATAATATTACCCATTGTGTCTTTGTAGAGAATAGTGGCAACGTCATAGATACTTGAGGGGTGGCAAGACAAATAACACTAGTTTTAGTAGGATTGAGAAGGCACTTGCTATGCGTTGCCCATTTGCATAATTTAGAGAAGCATGTTTCTAACTGAGCTTGAAGGCTGTTATGGAATTTATTGGCTTCTAAGTATAAAATATCATCTGTGTAAAGAATGAGATTCAGAGTTTTTAGATCTTTGTAATATTACTCATAGATAGGGAGTAAAGCAGGGGACCAAGGTCACATCCTTGAGGTAGACCAGTGTTGAGTATGTCAACTGCTAAATATTGATTATCAGCCTAGATTTGATAGGTTATATGAGAAAAGGACATTTTAAACCACTTTAGGGTGTTATCTCAAGACTGAACTTTTTGAGGTTTGAAACAATAATTTATTATTGACAGTCTCAAATGTATGAATCACATCTATAAAGACTCCTGCTGTAATAATGTCCTTTGCTCATATTACAGTAAATACTATTGAATGCAGAATATAATGCAAGAGTAACGCTAAAGCCATTGCAGTAGCCATGTTGTCAGTCACAGAACAGGAAGCTCTTAATGTAGTTTAGCAATTATTTCTATAATAGTTGTCCAACAATATTTACATTTGAGCAGACCTGAGTTGGAAAGGTACTATTTGAAGTGTTTGGGTAGTAGACTTTGGGAGGGGGGGGGCGGCAACATGTTTGAGAGAAGGCAGAACAATTCCAGAAGTAAAACAAAGACAGAGAGATTAAAAATATAAGCAAGTGTGCAGGCTATAAATTCTCGTGGTTTCTCAGGAAAGTAGGGTGCAAGGGATTCTGTTTAGCTAAGAAACTGTTTAGATTCTATAACAACCTTTTTGTTTAACTTGTGGTAATTTCTGAGAAGTAGAATGTTTATGCCATTCTGCTAGCAAGGACTACTGGTATGTAATATCAGCTTGTATTTCTGTTAAAGTATGATCAGTTCAGAGAAAGAACAGTTCTGCCACCAATCCTGCTAAAAACTTGAAAACTTTTAATAAAAGTAAAACAATGATAAAATAAAACACACTGGCTCATAAACCAGATAAGCACTTTCGGTGTAATACCTTTTTCAAATCCTAAATGTTAGCCAGTAAATCTTCCTGTTAAATACCTTCATTCTCTGGTATTCACTAATTCAAAGATACTTAGTAGCCATAGCAGTGTATATACCCTTTCAGTTAGGTTATTTAGAGTGCTGAAGAGGTTTTCCTTTTAGTGCAGCTTTTAAAGAAACAAATGCATTCAGACCTGGTGGCTGATCTGAACGCAAGTTCATTATCCACTTAATTTCTTCAATTTCTGTTTGATTTACTAAATCACCACCTCTTAATGTTTCATGGATCCTATTTAGTGTCATAAACTTAAAAGAATGGCTACCATTTGCACTAATGTGCATATAAAGTGCATTGCTAGTAACTATTTCTTATGTCGGATAAGTGATTTAGGATACATTCTTTAAACATTTGGTTCATTTTTCCTATGTAGTATGCCTTGCAATGACTGCAGGTTGCCACATATATGATGTTCTTACTCCGACAATTTGCAAATCCTTCAAATTTATAGCTCTTTTTAGTTAAGGGATGTATAAAGATATTCGAGTTGTTAATGTAAGGGCATGCCTTGCAACCTCCACATCTGAATGTACCAACTCTCCTACTCATTTGAAAGCTCCTATTTTTGGAGATGGCTTCAGTTTCTGTTTTATAACATAGCAGTCTTTTTAGATTTTTCCTGTTCTTAAAAGAAAAACTAGGTTGCTCTCCAATAATTTCTCTAATTTTATTATCAGATGTTAACACTGGCCAAAATTTCTTAATGATGTTATGAATAACAAAACAGTCAGTATTATATGTTAGCTGACATCTCAAATTAGACTTTGGCTCTTTGTGTTTGGCCTTAATTTTTCCTCTTTGGTCCGATAAATAAGGTCTTCTGTCTGAGATCATCATTCCAAAGTAGTTGCTTCATTAGTTTGTATTCCTTTGATTGTATATCCCCTCTTGGTAAAGTCATTAATGAGTTTAGTTTGCTCTTCCATATAGTCTTTGTCCCTCGTACAAAGTTTAGATACATAAGTTAATTGGTTGGTCACTATATTATCAAGGACATGTCTAGGATGCATACTGGTATTGTGTAACAGATGATTACACCATACAGGTTTTCTATACATTCTAGTATTGAACATCCTGTATCATCTAGCATCAACGTAACATCCAAAAATTCTATGTCCATATTAGAGGAGGTCATTTCAAATTTCAAAAATGAAGTTGTGTTGGTCAAAAAACATACAAATTGCTCCAAAGTAGTTAAGTCACCTTCGCATAGAAGAAAAATATCATCCACGAATGAATTGTAGAAAATTATATTATTGTTCCATTTGTTATTAACATCCACTTTCCATAACTCTTCCCATCTTGCCAGGACCAAATTAGCATAGCTATTTGCACATGGGGTTCCCATCGCTATTCCCGACTTCTGCAGATAATAGACACTGCCATATAGAAATACTTTATTATATAAAACCAATTCTAGGAGATTGCATATTAGGTGGAAATCAATGGTTGTTTCGTGTTTCACACCAAAGTCTCTGATGGCTTCAATCCCCCATTCATTAGTTATGGAAGTGAATAAACTGTTCACATCCAAGGATACTAATAGTAAATCCTTAGAGATGTTCATCTGTTGTATTTTCTTGTAGAGTCTATTCAAGAATTCAGCTGAGTCCTTAATCACTGCAGATGCATGGGGTGGCAATTTATTTTTCTTCCCTTCTATAAAAATAGAAATGGGTTCAGTTGTCCAACCCTTTCCCAAACAATAGGTCGCATAGGAGGGTCATGTAGATTTTTATGTATCTTAGGCATTCCATAGATGTTAGGTATAGTAGGATGATGCACTTCAAAAAATCAGACAACTCTTTACTTATAGATCTATTCATCAATTTGTCATAAAGAGTATCTTGAACACTTTGTATAATCCTATTCAGTTTTCTTTTATCAATCCTCTGGTAAGTAGCTATACCTGCTAGCATTTCCTTCATTTTGATACCATAGAATGACATATCCATAACTACAATTGCCCCTCCCTTATCAGCTTGCTTAATCATAATGTCCTGCATATTCTGTAGTTCAAATAACGTATGTTTCCCTTCTGTTGTCGATATTCAGCCACTTTGTTTTCACATAATCATACAAAGGCATCTAAAGCCAGATGACAAACAGGAACGAAAGTACATGGTTTCCTGTATCCATAACTAGCTTGAGATCCTTCACTATTTGTATTACCAAAAAGATATTTCAAAGTCACATTTCTTCCAAAATACTTTACATCTACAGTAAATTCACTCATTGGTGAGTGCAAGGAAGGTATAAAATTCATTCCCTTCTCTAATAACCGAGTCTGGTCTCTAGTTAATTCAATGCTCAATATATTAAACACAAGGGAATCATTTATTCTTGAAACCTCCATTTCTTCCTCTCTCTGCTGTGAGGGCATGCTTCCTTCGAGGTATTGTTCTGCAACAAAAAAAGGAAGCTGTTGGTAAAGTGGTAACTGTATCACTCCATCTTTGGGTTTAGTAGCATTCTGCATATCCAGATTCTTGTAGTTGTTTTGAATAGATATATCTTCTTCACCTTGCTCTGATAGTATTTCAATACCATCCGTATCAATTACTGAGCTAACATTGTTCTCCAGATTGTGAGCCACAACTTCATGAGTTTTCAAAACTTCTCTATTATTCTGTCTTGGATTAGTTTACACTTCTGCTTCTACTACAGATTTTAGTAACCGAAAAGCACACAACTTCCAAACAGAAAAAATGCAGTTATAGGCGTTGTTCTCCAGTAACAACAAAGGTTTTCCTGTTAATAAAATGTGGAAACTCAATTTCAATAAATTCAAGGTCCAAGTCCAACAGACCACTAGGTAAAACGTTTCAAGACACCAATTTATTTGACAAAAAAAAAAACAGGTTAAGGGCTTTCATCTCCCATGTGGAGACTTCATCAGAATCTGTTACACATACAAATCTTCAGTTTAAATACATCTAAGTAAAACACACTTAATTAATCTTGACGTCTAATAGGCTGGCCATTAATTGACACTAATTAACACTGAGGTAATGCTGAACCAAACCTTTGGTTATTTACACTTGAATGTTAATACAAAGTTGCAGAGGTTCATAGGAATTCATGATCTTAACATTTCATAATTTTGTTTCCAACTTATATAAATGTGTAAAAATTAAATACAAGTAAAATCATCAAAGAAATTGTGACAGGAAATACTCATTTCTTATTAATACATTAGTATGGTGTATAAATACCAATAAATATATAAAAATATAAAAAATATATATAAAATGTATGTAAAATATATATATAGTATAAAAATATTGTCTGTTAAAAATACATTTATTCTTGTACCTTAAATAGTGTTAACAACTATATTTTAAGCTACACCCTTAATAAAAATAAAATATATTATATGTACATGCTCCATAAGGACTGAATCTGAATATTTTATTTATTTATTTATTTGTTTACATAAGTTACAACAGTTAACCATCTATCGATGTCTCTTTGGGTCATCAGCGAGAATTTTAAGGGCTGCGTTGATGGATATGTGGTCATTCAAAACCAAACTGGAATTTAGGGAGATGGTTTGGCAGTTAAGGTTGGACGCATGTGGAAATTATGGATTGAATGACAACATATCCATCAACCCAGCCCTTAAGATTCTCGCTGATGACCCAGAGAGACATCGATAGATGGTTAACTGTTGTAACTTATGTAAACAAATAAATAAATAAATAAAATATTCAGATTCAGTTCTTATGGAGCATGTACATATAATATATTTTATTTTTATTAAGGGTGTAGCTTAAAATATAGTTGTTAACACTATTTAAGGTACAAGAATAAATGTG
The DNA here is from genome assembly GCF_019279795.1 of Protopterus annectens. Lineage (NCBI taxonomy): Eukaryota > Metazoa > Chordata > Ceratodontiformes > Protopteridae > Protopterus > Protopterus annectens. The sequence continues at coordinate 915,810,442 of NC_056734.1, forward strand.
GTTTTAACATACAATATTTTTATACTATATATATATTTTACATACATTTTATATATATTTTTTATATTTTTATATTTATTGGTATTTATACACCAAACTAATGTATTAATAAGAAATGAGTATTTCCTGTCACAATTTCTTTGATGATTTTACTTGTATTTAATTTTTACAACATTTATATAAGTTGGAAACAAAATTATGAAATGTTAAGATCATGAATTCCTATGAACCTCTACAACTTTGTATTAACATTCAAGTGTAAATTACCAAAGGTTTGGTTCAGCATTACCTCAATGTTAATTAGTGTCAATTAATGGCCAGCCTATTAGAAGTCAAGATTAATTAAGTGTGTTTTACCTAGATGTATTAAAACTGAAGATTTGTATGTGTAACAGATTCTGATGAAGTCTCCACATGGGAGATGAAAGCGCTTAATCTGTTTTTTTTGTCAAATAAATTGGTGTCTTGAAACGTTTTACCTAGTGGTCTGTTGGACTTGGACCTTGAATTTATTGAAATTGAGTTTCCACATTTTATTAAGAGGAAAACCTTTATTGTTACTGGAGAACAGCGCCTACAGCTGCATTTTTTCTACTACAGTTTTCTCTGGTTTCCTAGTAGGAGCATCTTCCTTCTCATAATTTGTTGTTACTCCAGTGTTTACATTTGTTCTGGTCAGCATGGCCGTCTTCTTGCCTTTCGGCCATTTAAACAAATGGCCCTTCTTAAAATCATTAAAATCCCTGGTCAATTTGCTACTTTTCACTCCTTTTAATTTAGCATCATAAGCATCAAGTCTATCTTGCAGCATTCCTAGTTTATAAAATTATTATCAGATAGTGTCATTTGTTCTAGTTCATTTTGTTTTTGTTCCGTTAGGGTTGCTGCTTCAACTTCCTGAGGCTTAAAAAATTCTATCAAAAGTGTCATATAGCTGAAACTGGTTTCTATATTTATCCTTTGCCATTTGGTAAGTAGTTCAGGATACATATTACTATAAGTTGGTATACATCTTACTCTTAAGCCTTGTGGAATTATATGATGATAAAGGCATGCCTCCATTTGAAAGCATTGCCACTGTAAACGCTTTAATTTAAAAGCTGCATTCTCTTCTTCCTTGTAAATGCTCTCAAATAGCAAAGTTTCTCCCCTGTTTGTCAGTAGTTTTAAAGTATCACTTTCAAAGTTGAAATCAAGAAGTGGGTTAGACAGACCCATTAAATTCTTAGCATAAATCCTTTTACTTGCCAAAGTATGATCAATGGCAGACAATTTATCAGTAGTGTGTTGTATGGAGGACTTGAAAAAAGATTTGTACCATTCTGCAAAGTATTGCCAGTTATTTGTTAAGGAGGCTGGAGTAGTGTAGGAAGCTTTGATTATTGTTTTTTTAAGGTATTTTATTTCTTTCAGAAGATCTTGGGTTTTTCCTACTAACAACTGTCTGCCTTAGTTTCAAGTATTGTGACTTAGCCCAGAGCCGGTTCCAGCATTAGGTGACTTAGGCAGTCGCCTCACAACTACTAGCTAAAAAGGCCTACTAGCTGGGGGGGCTGCCACAAAACTTACATTTTTTTTCTTTAAACACACAGTGTGTGTTACATTTCATCTTTAAAGACACACACAGAGAGTGTGTCCTTAGTAACATATGTGCATGCATCTTTAGTATGATACATGCACATTTAAACATTGGAGCAGGGCTTATGATTTTTAAGAGACAAGCATGAATTGTTATTATTATGGGCAATTGCTATTGCCGTTCTGTTCTAGACAAACACAGAGGTAGTTGTGTGTGTGTGTGGGGGGTGCCTAAATCCTCCACACCAACTGCCAAACCATCATCAGCAAGTACTTTTCAAGAACTGTTGAGTTTCAGTACATTTTCAAGGAGTGTTGAGTTTCTCTGCATTTTCAGACTGTCGAGTTTCTGTGCATTTTTAAGGACTATTGAGTTTCAAGGGAAGATAAGTTTACTATTGTTCATGCTAAGTCTGTTTTCAATGTGTAATTGTCTTGTTTAGCAAGTGGCCATCATCAGTGTTTGTGCTCTAACTTTTAAAAGCAGTGTTAATAGTACAACAGCTAGCATACTTGCTTTTGGTACACAAGGTTGCAGGTTCTACTGTCACACAATGTGGTTTCTGACTCAGCACAGCTTCTCGTGGTGTCCTGCAGAATACTACAAGCAGCAGAGAGAGATGAAAGAGAGACTTTAAACAGACTAAGTATTTTTTTCTCTGCCTTTCTACCTGCGACTGCATTTTCTCACCAAAAAGCGAGTTTTTAGATAAGATCTCAAAAGCCTTGATTTTGCATTTTACTGTTTTTGCACTTCTATAAGTCATTTTTGTGTTGTTTAACTGTTGTAGGCTACACACGCAAGTGCGCTAGTCTGTTTAAAGCATTTACAGCGCTTTCTGTTAAGTTACTGTTGTTCTGTTGAAAAAAAAAAAACAAAAAAACAAAAAAATCCTTGTTTCCCACCTTTTCTGAACTAGAGTAGTCCAGATTTCAGGTTTTGCTGAATCCTGGGCTGTGGTATAAGTTCCTGTGTTGCCCATATCCTTACTTGTATAGGAGGAAACTTCTCTGTTCACCAGTGAGAGTGGGGAGCTTTGAGCAGCCTATCTGTCCCTGGAGGAGTGTTCTCAGCCCAGCAACTAGTAGCTAATTGGCCATTATGGACTAATTCCTATCTCTTTCAAGCTCCCTGCCTTAAAACCCGCATTTGCACTGTTTTCCTCTATTTTGCGCACCGTGCAGTATCACGCAACATCTCGCAGCACCGTTTAAGCTTTTTTAAACTATTCCTTGCTCCACAAAGTCTGCTCTTCAATTTTTCCCTTAGAACTAGTCTAACTCTCAAAGTAAGCACTCTACCTTCCTTCCTTCTACAGCCCAGCACTTGCTCAAATTCTTCAGTAAGCACTGAACAAACTATAGCACTACACCCCCCCTATACTATCCAGAAGTACAAGGCTCCCCATTCGTCCATTACAGACAATCAATAAATCAGTTCTTTAAACTATCCAGGCATGTCCAAAGTGCAGTTTCAGGTATACTCTCCAGTCCAGATGGTGAATCTGGGAATCTTTAGGCAATGTTACAATTGCCTTATGTACACAGACAACCCTCTCCTCCTTCCAACAAACTCAAATGTATGTGAGATATGCAACTATACAGCCAAACTGGAGGCCGAGCTCCTCAACCCAAGACTGGCACAGTCAGTCAGGAGGAGAAGGAAACCACTCGCACCACAAAACCAGTCTCACATACACCAATCGTATCAGCAAACAAGACACATAAACTGACAAAAATATACTCGGAGGGTCTAAATACAAATCTGACAAAGCAGCAGAGACCTCCAAAGCAGACATCTAAGCAACCGCAACCCCACAACAACTTTCACATATCACATACTTTACAAAGTCAGTGTGCCACACAGTCGCAGCCCTTAAGGCTAAATAACACATCTAATACACTAGTAATAGGAGACTCTATTGTTAGGCACACTGATGTCCCGCTTACCAGACTAAACAAGGAGAAGGTCACTGTAAGCTGCCTGTCAGGTGCCAGGATCCACCACATAACACAAGCACTCAGGTTGCTCCACAGCAGGTACAAATATGACTCTGTCATTGTCCATGTTGGTGTGAATGACCTGAGACGTTCCTCCCTGGACTACATGAAAAGAGACATAGAGGAGCTCTCTGATCATGTAGCCTAGGCCGGTATGACCCTGACCCTAAGTAGCATCTTGCCCTCACCAAAAATGATGCCACAGTATAAAGACAAAATGATCAATTTTAACAACTGGCTAAGCTATTGGTGTTATTCAAAGGGGATCCAGTGTCTGTCAGCCTGGGATGATATGCTCGACAAGCCACATTGTTTTGCCAGGGAAGGCTTGCACCTGTCACCCTTAGGCTTTCAAATACTGGCTAAGGCTCTTGCCACCCCCATCATGCCTTTTTTAGGCAAGGCTCAAAAGACAAACCCACCTCCATAGACAATACCAGAAACAAGAAACTAAGGGTAATTCTACTCAATGCCAGAAGTCTAAACCTCAAGATGCGCGCACTTGTGGCACTCCTCAGTATGGAGAAAATTGATATCTGTGCAGTAACAGAAACCTGGTTCAATGCTCCAGAGAGCACTCCAGCACAACCAGGATTCAACTTATTCCATACTTTTCAGCCCCAGAACTCTGACCAAAATACTAAAGGAGAGGGAGTATCCATCTTCATCAAGGATACCCACATCTCCAGGTTAGTGGCACTGCACGAGGCATCGGAGACCATCCATGTGCAACTAACAGTGGGCAAAACTGCTTTTCAGTTTGTAGCCTGCTACAGATCACCAACCTTGTCTCAGGATCCCCACTCGGCATTCCTGAGAACATTGGAGAATATGAAGGTCTCACCAAACACCATGATATTTGGGGATTTCAACTACCCAAACATTGACTGGGAATACTACTCAAGTCCCAACTCTTTTGCCCAACGGTTCCTGGAGTTTATAAACTCAAACACCATGGAAAACTGGTCACCACTCCCACAAGAGGGGACAATATTTTGGACCTGGTCATCACCAACATGGGGGCTCAATGTTCCACACAGAGGTAAACCCCTCGTTGGTAAGATCAGACCATAAACTAATCACAATGGACATCCACATCCCAACCCCACCCCAGCCAAGGAAACCACTGTGAAAAATCTCTCAAAAGCAAACTTCACACTTCTCAAGACCGAGGTGGAAAGTTTCAAAGCCCCGGGGCTAATGGAAAATGCTACCCAAACCGCAGAATCCTTTACAAATGCACTCTATGAGCACCTACAGGAATGCATGGATTGTACCATCCCAAGTAAAACCGAGACTCACTCCTCCAAAAACAGGAGACCAGTCTGGAGGACCCCAGCCATAAATCAGCTATACAACAGAAGGAAGAAACTATTAAATGATAGGGCAAAATCCCAAAAAGGGAAGGCATCCCTGATCAGTATTAGCAAGAAACTTCGCTCCCTCATAAAATCATCAAAGGCTAGCTTTGAAAGAAAAATCGCCAAAGACTCTAAAGATAATCACAAGGCGTTCTTTAGCTACATCAAGAATCTGGGTGGCAACTCTCAGATCTGCTCTGAGCTGGTGTAAAATGGCACAAAATACACTGAACCAACTGACATTGCCAACATCCTGGCGGACAGGTTCAGTGCAAACTTTACCCCCCCCCCCAAAAGGGCCAGTGTCTATCCCAGAAGAATGCAGTCCCCCAGACATCACAGACACACAGTTGAAAGTAGCCCTTTCCAATGTAAAAAACACAGCATCAATGGGACCGCATGGTATCCCGGGCTGCATCTTACAAGAGCTTCAAAAAGAACTAAACCCTCACATAAACTCACTATTCCAACTCAGCCTCACCATAGGTTATGTACCCAAAGAATGGCATACAGCAACAGTAATCACGGTCCACAAAGGTGGCTCTGCAACGGATCCTGGCAATGGATCCCGGGAACTATCACCCTATAAGCCTGACAAGCCTGGTCTGCAAGGCTATGGAGTGCATCATCATGGATCTCATAATCAAATACATTGGGAACCTCCAGACACTGGACCCTACCCAATTCGGCTTTGTTAAAGGCAGATCTTGCCTCTTAAACCTAGTTGACTTCTTTGAAACAGCTACCAAAGCCATAGATGAGGGAAAGGTAGTCCAAACAGCCTACCTGGACCTCACAAAGGCCTTCAACACAATACCCCACTCTGGCATCATAAATAAGCTTACCAGCTTAAATATCAACCCATATGTCAAAAGATGGGTTGCAAACTGGCTCAGGGATAGAACCCACATGGTTAGAGTTGCAGGTGTCATGTCCGACTCTAAACCAGTTATAAGTGGCCTCAGTCCTGGGACCCCTCTTGTTCGGTATATACTTCTCTGAGGTACAGGCAAGCACGGGAGGACTGTGGCTGACCAAGTTCGCAGTTGATTGCAAACTGGGAGCCATAATCGACTCTCTGGCTGACACAAGCATCCTCCAGAAGGGTCTTACAGAGATGGATACCTGGTGTCAGAACCATGGCCTCAAGCTAAATGCCAAAAAGTGCATAGTCATCCCTTTTGAGAAAAACAAAGTGCCCACAAACTGCCACATAGGAGATAATCCACTAAGTACAGAAGAAGTAATTAGGGATCTGGAGACCCAAGTAGATAGTAACCTCTCCTTTAACAATCACATTGCCAAAGTGGTTAGAAAAACCTTCTATATAGCTCACCTTATCACAAAAGGGTTCACATCTACATCAAGAGAGGTCATTGTGCCCCTCTACTCATCGCTCATCAGGCCCTTAATTGAGTACAATACCCTATTTGGGATGTACCTTACCCGACACCTGCAACAGCTCGAGAGATCCCAAAAGTACCTCACCAAGAGGATCATGGGCCTCAAACAGATGCCCTATGCAGCTCGACTAAAGAAACTCTAGCTCTACTTAGTTGCCTACCGCCTACTCAAAGGCGATCTCTGCCTGATGTACAAGGCCATGTCTAACCCAGAATTGATGGACATGCCCCACCTCAAGAAAGCCAAATCCATTAGAGCTACACTCTCCAGGGATTTAAACCTCAGCATAACAATAAATAGGACATGCTGGAGGGATAGATTCATATCCCAGAGGCTTCCCTTGCTTTGGAATAGAATCCCAGTCCATGTTAGGCAGAGCCCCTCAGTGACCCTCTTCAAGAGAAATCTTGATGAGTGGATGGGAGACCGTAAATGTACTCCTGGGATCACTTCTATGGACCTGCTGGACAGAGGCTCAGGAATCTAGTCTAAAAGGGTGACAAAAGCCAACACATTCTGGCTAGGCTTATAAATGCCCTAGGGCAGATAGTCTAGTACCTACCTATGAACCTATAAGATGGAATGCTGATATTGCAGTGCACTCTTTATTAGGAGATGGGGGGTTGTGGCTGCATTCCTAAGTGCATCCTTCTTTGGATGAGATGCCTACTAACTACGAACCTGTTGCTGGTTTGACAGCCATTCACTATCACAATATTACCAAATTACTATTTTTTAAAGTAATATAGGCATTTTATTGTTAAGGGCTGCAGGCACTGAATTTGTACATTAAACACAACATATAAATTTGTTTGCCAGCTGCAACCTCTTCATTTTTTATAAATCTCTTTAATGTGGAATAACTCAGATGACTTTTACTTCTGCAGGGATTGTATATATTGACTGATATTGGTAGATTGTAATGACAGAAGTTTGAATGGCTTTTTGTGGCTGAAATGTTCTGTAATGGATAGTTTTGTCATTATTGGTTTATATGTGTTGTTTCATTGCTTACTGGAACAATGTTAAAACCTATAAATTTAAAACACACTCTGACAAGTGGTGTTGCATTATACAAGGAATATAATTTAGTACAATCAGGATGCTGCATCAAAGAACACATGCATGTATACATGGTCCAAAAAATATGAGTGCAAGGGGTTAATGGTTTGAAAACTGCCCAAAGGTAAACTTAATCCACCACTGTCCAGATGCATTTTCTTTGAATGTGGGGTTCAATGTTGTTTCAAGGACAGAGATGCTTACTGTTCATGTTCATTCCAAAGACATGCATCTGGAGCATTTCTCCCCAGGCCTCCGCTGAAAACAGGCTCTGTGGAACCTAGTCGGACTTTCCCGGTCAACAAATCATAAATAAATAAATAAATAAATAAATAAATGTTATGTCTGTTTTCTTTGTGAGTCTGCATTGTTTTGTTTAACAAATGGCTATCCATGTTTGTGCTATAAATTTGAAAATAAAAGTTTTAAATATCTCTAATCATTGTAGAAGTAAAGAAGAAAACAGCATACACATGACAGATTTGAAAAGTGTTTATGATAACTGGGGTGAAATAGCCAAGTAATGGGACGATGGAATGGCTGGGGAGTACTACTGGGGGGGGGATGTTGTGGTGGAGGCCTAATCCATTACTCTAACTAGGGCCCAGTTTTACCATGATCTGTCTTTGTCTTAGCCAACTTAGTTGCTATTCTACTATAATTACTCACAGAAAGGTGGGTTTAGTACAGGTGGAGTACACAAGTTATATTTCCAGGTGATTCAGATGTTATCCCTTTCCTCAGTATTGTTAAAAGTCAGTATTTTGCCAGAAACATGGATGTCTGCTAAGCCTTGTTTGTGCAGCAGCAGATACTGAGCTATATATCACTCTAGGTTGCAATGAAGTAGTTTTGAAGTAGCTCTAAAGTATTATTTCAAATCTGGTTATCCTATACCACCTTGTTCTATTTGCAGGATCAACTTGCTCCACTTGACCCTGGTCCTGTTCACCTCCCAGAAAAATTCCTTCTCCTCTGGTTGATAACAATGTGCCACACCTGTACATAAAACTGAAGGGGATAAAACATTTTCACTGCTTGTATATTACTACCCATATCCATAATCAAGGGCTTCCAGCTTCTCATCTTTTGAATTATGTTTTGTTTAGTCTCTTCTAATATATCAATTGCTGTCTTAGTAGAACTGTTCTTAATCTCTATACCTAAATACTTCATCTTATTATGTCCAAGTAAACGTCAGTATTGCTGAACCAGTTCATGCCTCGGTACATAGTTTTCTGCTATACCCTTTGTTTTATCCTCATTTATTTTATATCCTGAAAAGATTAGAAATTGATTCAAATGATTCCATAACTCTGAAATGTCCTTTGCTGGATTTTTCAAGTACAAAATAATATCGTCTACAAATTAAGCTAACTTGCCATTATTACCATACCAGTTCTGCCTTAGGATTCGAGTCCCTGTTCTAACACAGCTTGTAACAGTTGAACCCTCTTACATTGATTTGGTCTCATGCCTTTCACATATTTATTTTAATTAATATCTAAGATAACGGGAGATGAAATAAAGATGGTGGTGTGTAATCAATCAACAGTGAAGTCACCAGGAACAGATGGCATTCCTGTGGAAGTTTGTGACTTAGGCAAGAAGAACAAGAAGTTAGTTTTGTTTAACACTATTTAAAAAAGGGGGGGGGGGTTCAAGCATCCTAGAAGAAACTGTGGTGGCTGTCTTAGCCAAAAATAATAAAGACCCTTCAGACCAATGTTCTTATAGGCCCATCTCAGCCATTTCAGTTTTAAATCATGATGAGAAAGTGCCTGCCTGTACTAGCTAAGAAACTGGCAAAGGTGTTACCAAAATTGATAGATATGGATGAAGTGGATTTTTGTAGGGAAGGCAAACATTTAATAACATTAATAAAGCAATGCTGATCCAGATGAAAGCAGAGTGTAAGACCACTTACCTTTTTTACTACTAGATCAATGTTCCCATGAAAATTAACCTCTTCCCTCACCTCCCCTCATTTTTATTATTTACAATACAGAAGATTCATACTTGTCTATATCCTAACCACTGCTGGTTTGGGATAGAAAATATTGCTATAAATTCATGAAAAATATAAAAAAAACGAGTATTCTCAGTTGTCCCTTCACTTCCTCTTTAACGAGTTGTACCATCATATAATGCTTTTTTCTACCAAACTGTTCTGTCTCTTTCTTATATTTTTTTGAATGACCACCTCTTTGTCACAAGTACTTAAATATATCAACTTCTCACGCTGCATGCCATTAGTAGGCCCCATGTTTTTCAAACATTTTCTCTTTTTCCATGAAGAAATTGCAAGCCTCTGCCTCCTCTTTGCCTTCTCATGCAACTTGAGGCATTCTACAACATAATATGTTAGGGCATGCACTGGTATATATATATATATATATATATATATATATATATATATATATATATATATATTTATTTATTTATATATCTATATCTATATATATATATATATATATATATATATATATATATGGATTCACTTCAGAAGCTCGAAATACTGAAATCTCGAATTTCAGTATCTCAAGCCCATGAAGTTGAATCCACAAAACAACGAAAACTGAAAACCGAGAAATACAAAACCTCAAATACCAGAGGTTTAGAATTTCGCAGTTTTACTACACACACACACACACACACACACACACACACACACACACACACACACACACACCATCCATCACACAAACACACAATCACTCTACTACACCCACACCCCCCCTACTTAAATATTCTCACTCCGAGGTCGCACTACATACAAACACACACACAACACCACCATACAAGCTACTTTCTCTTCCCACACACACATGTCACAGCAACAAAACACACTGACAAACACCACAGCCCCTACCCAAACCCCTTAACACACGCACACACACACTTACCTGAATACATAACCATAGCGGAACTTTAGAAGCACGAAATTCAAAACCTGCAGTATTCAAGGTTTTGAATTTCGCGCTTCTAATCTTTTGCTATTATGTGGATTCGGCTTCTTGGTCTCGAGATACTGAAATTCACGATTTCAGTATTTCAAATATAGAGAGAGAGAGAGATACATATATATATATATATATATATATATATATATATATATATATATATATATATCTCATACCCTACCCCTCCAGTGGTCTAAGAGCCTTCACTCTCTCTCTAACTATTCTGATGACTTGCAATCCATCTACTTATGCTTTAGTTATACTCTGATTTTTCTGAAGTCTGTGGTTATACTTTTCAACCTCTTAGTGCAAGAAATCTTGACAAAGCCTAAAATATTGGGGTGACAAGGGTCCAAAATTAGAGACATTTTAAATATTGCTCTTATAAACTTAGAACATTTATAGAATAAAAAAATGGTGTTAGCATGCATTTTACAAAGTATATGAAGTCTGAATGTCAAATGTATGTCAATATTTAGTGAATTCAGTCCTCAGTGAATTTCCAAAACAACCTAAAAAATTTATAAGTAACAGACCAAAAATGTGAAGCAAAAATCTGGGCATTCTGCAAAAATCTGGAGAGTTGACAGATATTACTGTGGTGGTCTGATGAGATGAGAATATTCTTATTAGATATTAAATTATAACCACAGTGCTTTCAGTAATAACTATGCCTGTTATGACATTTATTTACATACCCCATTTATCTGTATTGGTCATTTCTTGTGTCTGCTTAGTACCATGTCCCAAAACTGTGCAGATTTAAGGATTTCTAGTAGAAATAATACCACACTAAGGATGGAACTAAACCTGCAATGAATGTTTAATGACACAGAGTGGATTGTATTAAATACAATTTACTTAAAAAGTGGGCTACATAAATGTTTTTATGAAAATTATTTATATGGGCCTATTGTTATATATTGATACATGTCATTTGGGCCTGATGCATGAACATGTATACAACTTGTACAGTATGCTTAGGAATGTATTTCCTACATGACATTTCATACAACACACAAACCAGACCCACATGCATTTCATTTATTTATTTTTATCTGTGATTCATGTATGCTGTATTACTGGTTACCTTTTCCTTCATTTGGCTGCACTGATTTTTGAAGGTTCGCCTATAAAGAAATTTAGGTACTTTCCATAGGCTTTTATGAATGAAATATGTCATGAACGGCATTCTACTCTAGATCTGAAGTAATTGTTTTAGTTATGATATCATGTCTCATATAGATTGATACATAGAGATATTAGTAACCTACTGAAAATCAAGTCAGGCTAAATTATTTTGTTAACTCAGATAGGACAGAGTTAATTTTGCCAGGAAATCTGTTCTCTGAGTTGTAGTTTGTCACCAGAGATTTACTACATTTTCTCCTAATATTTGAATGCTTTCTCATTGTAATTTGCTCCACTTCATTTAAAGGAATACCTTAGTTTGTTCAGGAGTTTGTCTACACATTTTCAAGTTTGCAGCATGTGAGGATTTGTTTTTTTTTTTTTTTTAGTTGTAAGTAAATTAATAACATGGTGTTTGTTTTATTCTTTTCCTTTATTTCCTTTATAAACTATGTGCCAATTTAGATTAGCGAGTTTGTTTTAGGTGTGCTAGGATGGTTTAAGTAGGTGAGTTAGAGAAATTTTTGTAATATTGATGACCCATCAAGAATTCATCTAAATTATGATTGATATTCCAAAAGCACAGATAATAGTCTGATGAAATTTGAAGAGTATAGATAAAGCAAGCAATAGCTACATTACTTATATGATACATAGTTTGTATTCTGTTCTTTATGTGGGGTGTGCATTTAGGATAATATGGAATATGGAGAGGTCTGTTTCATAATAAATGAAATATCTTGTAGCGTAGAATTAAGGAATCAGTTTCAGGATGAGTGGCGAAATGAATATTCTGGAAAGGAGTTTATTTCTTCTACAGTACAAGGTATACTACTTATTACACAAATCAGACTGCACTAAATTTTCTATTTATCTTTTCTTTTTTCTCACTATCTTTTTAGGTCTGAATCATTGTTTCCAACTAATTTCAGTGGACTTTGATAACTATTTCATGTTGCATTCAACAGGAATTTAAATCATTCTGTAAACTTTTATGAAATAAGAATCTCATGGGTGGTTTGTTATTGAAGTTCTGAGTTATTTTTAATATTCTTTCCTTCTTTTAGGTGCTTATTTAGTCCAAGGACTGTAATTGTAACTCTTTGAAAATGGAACATTTTAATGTGATTGTGAGAATGTATACTAAGTCTGAAACTGTGGTATCTCAGAGTATTCACCGTAATCTACCTACAATGACCTTGAATTTCTTATTAAAGTAGCAAAGGCATAGGTGGGCATCCCACATGCCAGGTTTCAGTTATACTTTGGGTTGCTGGCATCTTGTCTCCACTATGGATCTGTGACCCAACCACCTCTTTTGGGCACCTCTGTTGTACAGGAACATGGGCTTTATTCTTCTTTAAACCACATTATGCATACTTTGGTGTGCCAGACAACCTTTATGGTTACCCCCCGGTCTCTTAAACTCTTATTGATGATTGTGCATAATAGTGAATTCTGAAATTCATTGTTTTTGTTTGGTTTTGATAAAATGGGACACCTTTTGAAATGTCAGGACTCACAGCATTAGGTCTCATATTTCCTGTAAAAAGACATTTTCTTCTGTTTCTATCTGCTGCTCAAACAAATACCTAGTAAGTATCAGGGAATAAAACTAATAATATCATGTCTTAAATGCATTATAATTATTCATTCTGTAACTGAAATAAACTTTAAAAAAGCCAAAACTGTAAGGCAAGTAATTGCAAATAATCACTCCTGTATATTGCTCATACTCAGAGAGCTTCCTCCAAGAAAAAATACGTTGGTTATAAAATGCAATTATGGAGTTTTGCAAAGACAATCAGATTCACTAGTTTTATTTGCAGCTCAGAATGGCATATGTTTATAATGAAGTCATGAGACTGCTAAAAACCAGTACATAGGTAAATATTTTCCAACTTAGGGAGTGGAACTTCTCATTCAGTTTATGGCTGATTTTTGTTGCTTAGTGGTAAGGATTTTGTGTGCGTACTTTTCAGTAATAATTGCAGTTTTAAGTCCAATTGCATGGGAGTGCAGGTGACAGTAGAAGTAAGTTTAATTTATACTAACTTTGCTATACCTAACTGTAGAACAGAGCGTGTGTTGTAACTTTAAGAAGCATTTCAATATGGGCACGTGCATATACTGTAAATATAGAGCACATGCAGACAGCAGTACATTTTGAGAGAACAGCCAGTGTTAACATGTATGAGTGTGGTACAACAAGAGGTCCTGGTCAAAGCAAAGCCCAAAGCACAAAGTAATATTCCTTAACGCAAATTTATTGTGGAAAGACAACAAGCGTTTTCGCTACTCCAAAAGAGAGAAGCTTCATCAGAGAAGTACAAAAAGGGCGCCAAAACCTTTTTGAACCTAAGTATGTATGAGTGTGGTAGTCAGTCTGTTCATAAGTTTATTTAAGTTTAAGTTACTAAGCCTCAATTCTGATGTGTTTGTATGTAATAAAGCTGCTTGAACTGAACTCACAACCGTTCATCTGTTTTATCCTGACTGACGAGCGACATGGTGTCAGAACTGGGATACAAAGTACAACTTCTTCAAGGCATGAGGTGCAGAGTTCATGGTAAAGGCAAGTTGGGTGATACAGTGCTCAAATGATTAAAAAACATAGAAAAAAACTACAGGTAACCAAAAGTTGCATAAATGATTTATTTTGTAAAGAAAACGATACGAAGCATTTGCAATTCACAAAATGCATTATTAATCAAACAAGCAGCACAAAATGCATTATTAATCAAATGAAAGTCAAAAAATGCATTATTGATTAAACAAAGTATTTGAAACCACTATATTTGATAGAATTATCAGAAATACTTATGTAGGTGTTCAGAGTTACTTCCAAAGTATAACGAGCATGATAAGAGGCCAAATGGGCATAATGAGTACAATAAAAGGGCAAAATAAGCTTAGAAAAGCAAGGCAACTGCATGTTTTTTTAGTAAACGACCATGTTTTGGCATGAGCTACTATTTTGCATTAACTAAAGCTATTCAAAGTATAACTACAGTTGCTTGAAGTATTTCAGAGCATGCAAAGTGTTTGCAGTGTATGCTTTATTGCAGTACAATTATTGCAAAGAGTTTACTGTGTGCAAAGTACAGTTATTTTGCAAAGTGCAGTCATAATACAGTCACTTTGAAAAGTTTATTGTGATGTGTACATTTTATTCTCAGAATGCAGTCATTTCAAAGTGCTTCTTACACTGTACAGTTATTTCATAAAATGCACCCATTTTGAGAAGTTTCTTGTGCTGTGTACAGTTCATTTGCAAAGTGCAGTCATTTTGAAGTGTTTCTTATACTGATAAGGAGTAGTTTCACAAAGTATATTGGTTTCATAGTATTCTTGTGTTACGTAGATTTATTTCACAAAGTACAGTTATTTTGAACAATCTATTGTGCTATTGGGCATGATTACAAATTTTGGTATAAATTTCTGTATGTTTTATCCTGACTGAATGAGTGACACTAACCAAGTTCTAACTGGACAAGGGTCCATATGTTCAAGTTCATCTACATTATGTTTCTCTCCTTGATTGCTATTTTCCATAGGAAATCAAAGCTGGTGTGCTTTCTAAGTGTACATCAACCCTGATTCCTCTTTTGTCAATATTCTGTTTTCTTTGTGTTTTGTATATCTGTTAAATTGGCATATGTAAGTTTTTTGGGATATGGGAGTTTTGCCCACATGTGGAGACCACAGACAACCTTAGTCCCTGTAAAAAAGTGGTTACAACAAACCTTTCAGTGGATTAAGTTTCCAGGCACTTGAATTTGGTAAGCTTATTCTTCATCCAGTTGTAACTTAGGACTTCATATATGAAACATGTATAACTTTTTTACAAGATATCCCATTCATTTCAGTTGAACACTATACATACGTGACTAAGCTATTGTCATTTTCCAGAGGCAATTACTTATGTTCCAGGATATACTGAAGTGTTGTTTCATCAATCTTATCAAATTGCTTATTTTCTTAAATCCACTTAAAATATGACCAGAAGCATATGAATATATAAATATGGTTGCAGTCAAGATTTTTTGAGAAGCATTTAACTTATTGTGTCATTTTAATCTCAGCCTGTGGTTTCAACCCTACTTTGATTTCATGGGACTTGTTTCTACTCTGGATTTGTGGTACACATCCTCCTCTGTTAAGCTTCTCTTTAGTACAGAGACATGGGTTCCCTTCTTTAAACAAACTTATCCATACCTTGATCTGCCCAAGACCTTCAATGGTTACTTTAGGACTATCAGGTCTTCTATTGATGAGTGCACTGATTCAGGGATTATACTGGGCTCCCTACTGTTATTTCTTTCTCACTGTTTCACAAGTTTCTTGAAAAATGGGAAGTTTTTACAATGATTACTTCATGTATGAGGTAGAGAACCATTACTACTGGGTCATGGAATTCCATCGCATTGTAATTTTTCCTCAACTCATATAACCAGGTAAACTTTTTTCTCCCCATAAATGCAAAGTATCTCAGTAAACATTGGTAAGTGAGCCCCTCATTTAGCTTCACCAAAGTAATCATGCTGAAAGGGTCTAATAGTTCATGTAATATGTAATCCTAACCCATCTGCACTGATTAAGCACTTCATTAACTTTGCTGTAAGAAAGTCACAGAATGTTGTCTTTACTAAATGATTCATCACATTGGATCACATTCCATAAATGACTTGGCATTAGGTCACATTCCATAAATTATTTCACATTTGATTCCATTCCATAACTTCTTCGCCCCCTCTTGTCTCTTTAGTTGTGTGCACAGGAGTCTCCACTTTAGATTATCCTCTAGAGTACTTAGCAATGTGTCTTCTTATACCATAACTAATGTGAAGTATGTAAGATATTGTCCTTTTCATATTATTTACTATTTTCTCAATTACTTTAGTAGATGTTTCTTTCTGTCCATTTTCATAACTATCCTGTCTACCAAAGTTACAAAGCCTCTGACTTATTGTGAGATTTGCTTGACATACTCACTTTTAAATGATTACTGGGACGTCTCTTAAAGGACAGCAATGGGATTCTATTATTAAATGCTCAAATTATTTGATCTTCTTCTCCCTATTTATTGTCCCTGCTGTGAATAAACAACAACACATAATTTAAAGTACTTTAAATTGACTGTTTCTCTCTCCACTATAACAGTACCTTACTGTACTGTGGTGGCTTCACTTTCAAAAAACTTCAATCCCGCCCTAAAAAAGTCTCCAATTCATTAATATCATCAAGACCACTGAATACAGTTAGTTTTCTGCCAATTCCCTCTCCAAACCAACATCACCATGACCATCCTAAAAGCTACCCAAGTTGTTATGTCACAGCTCCCTGATCCTTCCCCTACCTATACAGAAAGTAAGGGCTAGAACAAGGAAACAGTACATGAGTCAAGTCTCCTGATGTCAGCTGTCAATCACAGCAGGTAACATCTTGAATTACCCTTAGCATTTTGATAGCTAGAGAAGTTAAATGTGAAGGGGGATGGGAGATGAGTCAAAGTAGTACATTTCTAGCTTCATGAAAAAAAAAACTGCAGTTTAGCCATTCAAAGAGAAGCAACAGTAAAAAAGTACTTTGAAAGTCTGTTCTGTGGCATCTGTACTGCTTTTGTTTTAAATAGTCATTGAACGGCATGATATCTTGCTTAAAACTAACTGACCGAAAGACAGCAGTGTATGCATGTAAAATCAATGCAGTGACAGGAGCTTTAGGAAGAAAGAGGCCTGCATGATGTAACTTTTTACATATGGGCACTGCATTGTGGGATACCTAGAGGCAGACTAAACAATCAGAATTGCTTCAAGATGCCAGACCCCATGTTGTCAGACTCAGAAATTATGTATAAAAATATTTAAAAACCTGTAAATAATCCTAGAGTGGTGTTAAAATGTAGGAAACACCAAACCATGATGAAATAAATGTTTTTTGAGTCTGTGAATGCCGTTCCCCTTTAAATTGATATATTACCAAAATTTACATAATTATTTCATCGCTGTTTACCTCTTCAGTGTCTAACCAAAATTTCCCACTGCATTTTAATTCAAATAATTTTGCCTTTACGATTTTGCCTGAGAAGAATATCCCTGTGAAATTTAAAAGCTTGATCCTCTAACAAGATTTTTTTCCTTTGTTAGGAAACTTTTCTCTACTTTGTCAAAACTGAGGTAATCCAGAAAGCTTGAGTCAGGTCTGGTATCCTATCAATGACCCAGAGGGTGACAGGACTAACAAGAAAGAGAGTACAAAAGATTAGTCCAGATAAAATAACTTTAGCTAGCAGATCTTGGAGACTTTTTCTCTGAAGCCCTCACTGTGGGAGTAATAAAGATTCCTTGTTGAAGTTTCAAGTAGTTTATTCAGTTATGTAGGTAGATAGACAAGTGTTTTTGCTCTTGTTGAAAACATATTTAATAGTATAGCGGTGACCCCCTTAGAGTAATGATTGATATTCTATGGGAGGTGAGTGAGTCTGGAAAGCTACCATTGTTACTTATGGAAACTTAGCTTGAAAGGTTCAGCCCTACTCTCTTTTATGTTAGTATCAAAAGAGTGGGCAGTGTGAGCCATGAAGTGTACTCAGGAAAGCATCTCCTTCCAGATTTTGGAATCGTGACTCCTCTCATGACAGTGCACACAACCATCTTGGCAGCTTGTTTCATGCCCTAGACTTGGCAGAACCAGGAGGAGCCAGCTCATAACAGAACACCCTTCCCACCCTTTGCCATCAGAGAAACCTGATTCTCTGGATCCTCATTATGCTATTCTTTTCTCCTTGCCTGTCATCTGAGATACTAATCAAACACAGTGGGCTGTACTCAACGCTTTATGACTTGATGACACTGGATATGACTGAATACCATAGTTCTTCCCATGTTATGCAGCTCTTCAAGATATGAATCAGGAATTGTGATGCATGTGGTATAGCAAAGTATTAGCTTAAACTACACTATGCTGTATTATTGTTTTGGGTAAAAACTGAAGTAATTGCTTGTTTTGTTTTTCTTCATGCCTACCCACTATCTAACTAATAGCATGACCACAGCCATCTCTTCCGCTTTACTTGGATAACATGTTCACTGTTAGATGCATGGAACTGCTATGCCTTCTACTGTGTAAATACCCATTCTTGCATATGGCTCATGGAAGGCTGGGACAGGTTAGTGTCTTAGCAGAGGCAAGCACTTGCCTCTGGCCCATATGCTATATGAAGTGCCTGTCTCTGTCCAGAGTGTGCTAACAGTGTTGCAGACTAGAATCCCTCTGTCCCCCAAGATGGTCAAGCCAACATTAGCGGCTTCCTCCCAAACTTCCTTATTGGCTCCCCAGTAGCCAGGTAGCTATCTGATCTTCAATGGGGAGGGTCACTGTCAGGGCTTGAACCTATCACATCACAGAACTGACAAGCGGAATTATTTAATCTGATATGTACTTTAATGTTGCAAGCACAGTACAATATTTATAAATAATAATTCTTAACTGCCTAACTATATACCTCTCAACATCTGGGCTCCAGAAATGTGGTCAAATCCAAAAATAATGGAAGGGGAGGTCAAAGCCCCAAATCAGGAACATTTTAATAAATCACATTAAAAAGTTAGTTAAACAACAGGTTTTGCATAAACATGCATTTTCTGAACAATAAGTATGAAACTTATGTATGGCATTATTGATTGTAATTCTCAGTGATTTACCAGAAAGTCAAAAAATTATGATGCACAGGGCAAAAATACAAGGCAAAATCAGGGACAGTAAAGAGGTATGCCTAACTAACAGATCTGTTAAAAAACACAATTCAGCATACAGAACTAAAGCTGATGTTTACAATAAGACACATTTTAAGAAGTCTTTACTAGAGGAGTCTTTGGTACCAGAAATAAATATGTAATTAATAAACATGCTACAAGATTGTGTGGGTCCCCTTCAAATGGTCAAACTTTTAAAAGCTCAACTTTCATATGGCTGAGACAATATGATCGAACTTTTAAAAGTTTGAACGGTCTGAAAGGGGATCTCCATAGAGCGCAGAATGGGAAGATTTCCCCTTACCACAATGTAGTGCGATCTCGAAGTTGGTATATTTAAATAGCGGGGTGTGGGGGGTGCAGTCCCCCACATAGGGTGTGCAGGGGGACTTACACCCTGCTAGCACTGTTTAGTTTTTTGTAATGACTGTAATAGACTATACTTGTCTTCATATGTCCTTTTTCTTTAAAGTGAAACTTGTCCTTGAATTAATGTGATATGTTTTGGAGGGCTTTTTAAATAATGTGATTGGTCAGTTTGTATTTTGAGTGATTATTTAAACTGTTTTTCTAGTTAACATTGTTGTCTGAAGAAACAATATCGACTATTGCGAAAGTGCTCCATTTTTAATATCCCTGTCTATTTTAACAAAATATGCATATTCCTTCTGCCTAGTGGAGATTTTTATACAGTTTTTTGTTTTTTTGTTTATTTATTTATTTTTTCACATTTTTGAACATTCAAATTTTGATCATATGGTCTCGGCCATATGAAAGTCGAACACTTGGATATTCGATTATGTGAAGTAGACCCGATTGTATATGTAATTTTTCATTTAACATAGAGTCCACATAACAGGTATTAAAGTTGCCAATTTTTACTTGCTCTATGAAAGTATAGAATTAGCTGACATTCTAGACTGGAGCAGAGGCTATACATTTGGAATGGATTGAGATAATTAAATCAGAAATTGGGAAATACAGTACTTAGCCACATATAATCCTCTATATTACAAAGTTCTGAATAACAGCAGCAAACCAAAACTATTGAAACAGATGATGACAAGCTAAAGAACCCAAGTCTGGCTTTCATTGAAACTGCAGTTATTATGGGAAACATGAAGAAATGTTTGCATTTTTCCAGGGGATCTCCTTTCTATGCATCTTCCCCCTGTGGTGACAGGCAGTTATTTCCCATTCTCCTCCCAATGATAGGTCTTATCACCAAGGTCACACAACCTTATGATAATGAAAGCAAGACTACAAAATGACTGTCCACACAAATGCTTAGTTAAGCGCTTTCTTTCATCTTAATATAAACACACTTCCTCAGAACTCAGTTCTGAGAAATTTCATTTATATTAAAACGAAAGAAAGTGCTCAACTAAGCATTTGTGTGGACAGTCATTTTTTTAGTCTTCTTTACATGTTTTGTTTTGAAGAGTTTTATTAATTTTCATGAAATTTGGTGTTTTTTCTTCTTATGGTTAAGAAGTAGTACCACTTTCATTTCAAGAATGTGCCAAATTAGAATTATGGTATGTCAGTGGGGAGCGCTGCCAACTGCAGCTGTCGGAGGAACTTGTCCCTTGCAGAAATACTCATTTGGGAAACAATTATTCTGGCTTTTTGCATAGGGGCTTTTGGTCAGATGTTATACAATCAGGTAGATATATGTAGCTGAGACTGAAATTGAACATGTAAATGCATTGATTGGATTAACTTGAATTTCTGAAAGTATAAAACATGTTGGTGTTAGTAACACAAAGGACACTATTGCCCTGCTATCCACAATACCTTACTTTAGGGGTTACTGACTGTTTCTTTTAGCTAAACACTAGGAAAACACTAATTATGGTAATATGTTCAGTTTGCAGCATAACTGGTAGACAGATAGCCAAATCAAGTTGAGTTTGTGGCTGCAATTCAAAGTTATTTTAGATAGCAATTTGTGTCAGACTGAATGACCTCTATCAGGCTACACAGCAGAAAGTTCTAGAAAGGCTTGTCATATCTGTGAAATATAAACGGTTACCTCTCTGATGAGTAACAGAATTGTTAGCAAAGTGAGAAGCAATGTCACTTCCCAGAAATACACACTCTAGATCAAACTATATTTTAGCTATATCATCAAAAAAAGTTTTAAATGATCCATGAAAACATATTAGCTGATTACAGTTAACAAAAATTAAAATGAGCCCGTGGAAAAGAAACCCAGATGCTGTCTCCAGAGGTAGTCTAAGAAACAGTTAACTTACAGTACTTCCATTTTAGGTAAAAGAAGAGGCAAAGTATCTGAAATTATGGTGTCTATATATTGTTATATTACAAGGACAGAAAATGCACAGTGGGAGGAAAAAATGCATTATTATGGCACTTCCCATAAGACTACATAATGGTATGGCAAACTATAAATTTATTTTAACATTTGTTGACTGGCAAAGTCCAACTAGGACAGAACCTATTTTCAGTGGTGGCCTGGGGAGAAATGCTCCATCACCTATAATGATACAAAGATGTTAATATTGAGTAAACAATTGATATATATAATGAAATACACATTATTTTCATTTTAAGTTGTATTTTAAAGAAGTACTGTGTGTTACAATGCCTAAAATCAGTAACTTCAGAAACAGTTAAATAGTTACACTGATGTTCAATTACAAGTCATAAAATGAGTGAGAAAAAATCAGCCTGAGATTCATAAATATACCCTGCACTACTGCACAAACCTTGTGCAGATAAACAGCACTATGTTATGGTACAGGCAGGCATGGAATGTTCAAATGAAAACATACACTGATTATGGACAGTTAGTTGCAGTTTGTGAAACATAAATCACACAAGTATGCAAATGTGCCTAACAGTGCAGTGAATTTGTGCAAGCAGAGACAGAGAGTCATATAGTGAAATGTACATACATAAGCCACAATCATAATCCCTAGAGTGGATGCATGCCATATTGTTCCATCTTGCAATCACAGAAAAGGTGAATTCAAACAAATATGCCCTAATACAAAGCAGCATTTGCTGGGCTGTGCTTCTTGCTAATTCTCTCATCAAGTGCTTCCATGCACCACCCAGCTAATAAGCCATATTTGATCCTCAGCTGTACTATTATGACATCCACATAGATGGACATCTGTTGGAGTCATAAAGTGAGAGAATGGGGTGTACAAGAAAGAAGGAAATGGGAGAAAGCAGTAGAGGATCACATAAAAAGACGACATAAAGACGTGTGCATAATGGATTATCATTTTTTTGTAGAACTAGCGCACCTACTTTTTTTTTTCTGGGAAGGGAAAACAGGGAGGGACAAAAAGAAAGTCAGAGTATGAAATATGATTAGGAAAGTGTGCAGGGAAGGCAAACATATAACAGCACAAACTATCAAAATGCACATACATTATGATGGAATATATAGGATATGCAAAAAAAAAAATGAAGATGAAGGTTGACAAATGGTGATGGTGAGGCTTGGACTATGTCACAAGTATACATACAGGTACACCCCAGATAGTGTGCAGTCACCACTACATGGCATAGTGCAACCTCACCACAGAGGATGGCCTAACAGAAACTCACATGATATTTAGTAAGTAAATTACCATCTATGTCATCATCAAAACCACCACTGCTTCTATCTGAAATGGAAGAGCCAGCCAGCAGCAGACCTAATTCTTAAGATGAGCTTGACAACTTATTATGTCATTGAAGGCATTCTTTCCTACTCTCCATTTCCTAAGAACAGGTATCATCAAGGTTCTGTGCACGGCAGTCATCAGACTGATGCCTGCACTGTTCCCACATTGTGATTATGCATTTGATTTAAAATAATACTTCAGCCAGATCACCAGGCATTCATTCTTTTATGTGTATCATGATAAAGGCCACTCCCTAACATGGCCATGCTGGAACTCTTCGGTTGGCACTAGCAGAAGATGTCATTCTCCCAAATCTCCCCTGAAAATGATTTCACTTTCATAAGGAACAAAATGATAGCCTGTGTCTTGTGCCTAAAATGTAATATCTGCATAGTGGCTACCTGTGGAGTAATGAGATGCATGTACCTGCACAGTTACCTAGCATGAGCTTATAGTTGTTTGCTGTGTAAGGTATGAATGAGCAGTAGGCTGCATGTTATGCAGCAGGGTCAGAGCAACAAAATATAATGATTCATAGACATCTATGACTCCTTAAATAGTTTGCCTATGTGTCACGCATACCTCTAAACTGTCAAGATTTTTGCTAAACAATCAGATTTTTTTGCCTCATATTTTTGGCCTGTTACTCATAAAATTTGTGGTTTTCTTGTAAATCATTGAGGATTGAAGTCACTAAATAATGACAGACATTTGAGTTTCAGACTTCATATCCTTCAGAAATTCATGCTAACACATCTTTCATTCTAACTACTTTCTAAATTAATGAGCAATATTTAAAATGTGTCTTTATATTGACCTTTGTCCCCCAATTATTTTTGACTTTCCAGATTTCTTATACTAAGAGGTTGAGGGGCAGGGTGCCACACAAATAAGTATAAACTAGAATAGTGTTAGAAGTCTGCTACCATTTTCTATACCAAGTTGTACGCATTTGGAAAATCTTTATTGCATATTTCAGTGGCACTAATATCAGGAAAAGTAACATTGTTTGGAATTATAAGTAGTCTAAGAAGGCACATAGTACTTTGGCATTGTGTGGTAAGCTGTGTTCAAGTGGACTAATGATGGACACCCAGGCTAAGGAGGCACATAGTACTTTGGCATTGTGTGGTAAGTTGTGTTCTGTCTGACTAATGATAGACACCCAGGCTAAGGAGGTACATAGTACTTTGGCACTGTGTGGTAAACTGTGTTCTATCTGACTAATGATGGACACCCAGGCTAAGGAGGCACATAGTACTTTTGCACTGTGTGATAAGCTGTGTTCTATCTGACTAATGATGGAAACCCAGGCTAAGGAGGCACATAGTATTTTGGCATTGTGTGGTAAGCTATATTCTATGTGCCTAATGATGCACACCCAAGCTAAGGAAGCACATAGTACTTTGGCATTGTGTGGTAAGCTGTGTTCTGTCTGCTTAATGATGGACACCCTTCTACTGTAAGTCATATTACAAAAGACTAGCAACTGGAGTAAGTGTGCCTGTATGTGTCTTATGTTTGAGGAGATATTGGCAAGATGGCAGCTCCCAAATGTTGGACAACCTGTTCCTCTGTATGCCTGTCGCAATACCACTTAATCCCTAAGCATTAAAAAACATAGAAATTTTTTTTATAAACAATAACATGGGTCAGAACGACAAGAACTTTTGTATTTGTTCATGATAGGATGTCCTTGCATACTAAATCTTATATAGTAAGTGGTATTAAATCTTTACATTGGCTTAGCTTATGTATTCAGTAAATAATGAACTCATAAGCATGCCTGACTTTAATAGGAAAATCATAAATCTAGGAGACCCAAGGCTAAACCTGAGGACAGAAATCATAAACCTATGCTTAAATCATAACAGTTGAGAGATAAAGGGCAGGATTCACAAAACCTCCATGTAAGAGTTAATGTCTTACACAGAGGCTGCAGTTAAACGGTGTGATGTCAGCATGCCATGCATATTCATGAGGGCATGCTGAATCACACCCTAAGCTAACACGGCCCATGTAGGAAAGTAGGGGTCGTGTCCACACAGCGAGTTCTGCAAAGGGACACGCCCCCAGGAAGAGTCAGAGTCCTGAAAGTAAACTCCCACGAGTGAGTCCGCGGAAATGTCAAGAAACACAACAGCACACATTCCCCCACAGACTATAAACCCAACTGTAATGTAAAACATAAAAATCAACAGTTTAATTTTTTTTTTATAATTTCAAAAATGTTTGCCCATATTTGCGCTCATTTGCGCGGGTGTGCCCTTCACTCAGCCACAGTTAGCAGTCATTGGAAAAGCATATAAAATCTAAATATGCAAATTAAGCCAAGTAGCAATAGCGTAGCGGTAGAGACGTCGGCCAAAGAGGAGGTAGTCATGGTTCGAGCCCCAACAACATCATTTTCTATTTTTAGTGAAATAAGCACGAAACAATCCCCTGACATATGTGTATATATATATATATATATATATATATATATATATATATATATATATATATATATATATAAAACTATAATTTAAAGTAAAATGTAATGAAATGGGCCATGTATTTTTGAAGAAATCTGACACAATAAAAAAAAAATTTATAAGTGCCCATAGCTGAGCAGCGCTCTAACAAGCTGAGTATGACTGCCCGCAGGTGAACAGTGGTTTAACAGGTGTAATATGAGTGCCCGGAGTTGAGCAGTGCTTTAACACACTGAAACTGTGTGCCCATAGTTAAGCAACATTTCACACAGAGTAATATGCGTGCTCATAGCCAAATAACGCGTTAACCAGTGTGAGCTGTTTGCGCGGAGCTGCGCAGCACACCAACCGGCTTACCGGCGGGCAATGTTGAGCAAGCTGTATCAAAGCCGCCTTTACACAGACACACCTCCTAGCCTGTCTAGACAGTAGTAAAATAAAAAAAAGCATTGCCCTGGCTTGAACCCAGGATACTGTGCATCATAGTCAAAGTACTGAACCACTAAGCCATGACAGTTGTACTGAGAAATGCAGTATTAGCATATATATAGGAATGAATGGAAATAGAAGCATGACAAAGCAGGTTTTCTTAAGCTGATACATTTCCAAAATGGCCAATCACAGATAAGTGCGGGAAAAACGGCATATATAAGCCCCATAGGCGGGAATACACAGCATAACTGATTGTGGAACCTATTTGCAGTCAGGATGGTAGGTGTAGTAGAGGGCAGTCACTTCTGAGCACAGAGATGGGGTGTTGAGGAGTCCAAATATATGGTTTGGCTCCTAGTCCACGATCATGAGGCTCAACTCATGCAGGGCCAGGTTCCCTGGGGTGCGTACAAGGCAGAGGCATGGAACCAGTTGGCACCTGATCTCACCAGTGCCACAGGCATACCAAGGACTGGTGAACAGGTCCGTCACCACCACCATGCAGACCTGAAGAGATGTAAGCAGGACCAACAGAACCGTTGGATCCAGGAGGCCCGGCAAATGCCCAATGCCCCACTACTGAGTAAGTATCCATGTAATTAAGTATGTAAGAAATTATCCTAGCTGATATTATGGAGATGTATGTTCCAATATTACTTCATTTATATTACAGCTGCAGGTGTGCGTTCTGCGAATCGGCGAGCCTATGGTGATAGGCTGGTGCGGTTGCACCACCAGGCAGGTTAGTAATTATTTTGCTGTAATTGTTATAGAATATACGTGAGACAGCTTGAAAAGAGTTCAGTGTTGTTACATATTAATAAAGTTCAAATAACACTAGAAGAAATATTCTGCTAGTACTGTATGATTAGATAAGTGATGCAGCCTGTAATCCAGAAATAAAAATTAAACAAGTCTGAAATAGAGATTTTCCACCTGTATTGTAATATCAGATAACTTGCTTTAGCCTGAAAATTACTGGTAAACAAGCTAAACACGATAGACATGTGTCAAATACATCCCCTTTTAAAATCTGCCATGTGAAACAAGTGAGTCTGTTGGCAAGGATTGTTGTAACCAAGTAAGAAATGTTAATAACGCCTAGAATTAAGTGCCATCTTGAATTGTAAAAATAAAACAAGTGAGAGTGTGAGAA
Organism: Protopterus annectens; assembly: GCF_019279795.1. Lineage (NCBI taxonomy): Eukaryota > Metazoa > Chordata > Ceratodontiformes > Protopteridae > Protopterus > Protopterus annectens. The sequence continues at coordinate 915,837,405 of NC_056734.1, forward strand.
AGAGGTATGAATCGACCAAGAAAGCTGTAATAAGTCTTGAATAAAGTTATACTGCAGTCAGTATATAATGAAATGAATGAGACAGCCACAATCAAAGCGTGAAATGTTTGTAATAAAGTACTGAAGATGGAATGTGTCTGTCCCACAATTTGGATATGTTGCTGTACCCTTGCAACATGGAGATAGTATGGTTGTATGAAATACTGAACAGTTGTGCAGAGCCATATAAATCAAATGTAGCAGGATGCTGTACCTGAACACAGCCAGATATGAACGTGTATGAATAAAAATGCAATGTATATTAATGTAGCAGTAACATTCCCATCACCAACATTCCTAAGGTTACATATAGGAAACTGTACTAAGACATGTAGGGGATATATATCTGCAGCTACTAGAAATGTACAGCATATGTATAGGTAGTTGAAGTTGTTAATGAAATATTTCTTCACCCTACCCTATTTTCACAAATAATGCCATTCTACACCAAACTGGGTATGTGTATTCACAATTAATTCCCATGGACATTTGTCCTGTTGGTTCATACATATTTGCATGTACGTTGATGCATGTGCCCTGTTCACATATCCAAACCTGATGGCCTGTTGCCATCAAGCAACACTGCATGCTGTTGGATTGTGTACTGTTGTTCAAAATATGCATGTGTTATGCTTGCTGTTCAATGTTTGGAATTCATGGGTGTTTGGTTAATGGGAATACTGATGCATGCTGTTACAACTAATTTTGAATGGTATTGTTTGTTACTAACCCAAAATGTCATAAAATATTGTTAAACATAGGACAACAGGGAAGGCGGGTTCCAGCAGACCCACCTCTCCCCCCTCAGCTGGCGAGTGCACCTGCCACTAGTGCCCAGGCCGGAACTTCCTCCGGTGGTCCTGTGCCACCTTCGGGTGGAAGCACTGCAGGGGATGGGGCCCGTCCCCTCTCTGCAAGCGTGGCCAGAGGAGAACATCCACTCACCCTCCAAAGTGTCCGGTCTGTGGTGCCTAGCGAGATCAGGCATTCTGTGCTTGAACCCCTACGCCAGCTTGAGGCACGGGTGGCACAACTCACGGGTGTGCCTGCCCATCCTACACAGCCCCCAGCACAGCCCGGTTCTGTGCAGTGAAGGCGCAGTGGCAACTGCCCATGGGTGGGGATCTCAGTTCCACTGTTGCCATCTGTGGGCTCATGGGCTCGTGATATCCAAACATGCGTCCCCGTCAATTGTGTTCACCCCCCACATGTGTCATACTCCACCCCTGTATGCGTCTTGTTTGTCTTGTCTGTTATCCTCCCCAACCTACCTCCCCAAATATACCTACTTCCTGTACCTCACATTCCACTCTCACCTGAAAAAAAAATAAAAAAGGGCACTCTGTTCCCACAAAAAAATGATGCCCCATACATAGCTGCCCATTTTGTGGACATGTCTGCTGGACATATCAACTGGTAATTACAATTGGCTGTACAACATATTTTGTTGTTCTCACCCCTCTCTCAGGGGTGGAAGGTTTCAAATTTCACACCAAATTACACACATATGCACAGCTGTTGCTGATAAAGAAATGGGAAGCTATGGGCCTTTCCTACATTCTTCCTGCAAATCCCGAGCTTGTTTTCTTACTGTCCTACCCTCTTTGTGCCCCCTTTTTCACCACTTTCTTATCTCCCCATTTTCTTTTCTTTCAAAGAAATTAGCGCGAGTGTGCATGAGAGTAAGCACTTTTAAGCAGTAGTCAGCGGGTGTGTGCTTGTGTGCGCTTAGCTAAGCGTGTGTGCGTGAAGCTAAGTGACAGTGCGCATGCGTGAGCACTGCGCAAACCAGCGCTAACCCGCTTACAACTGCTTAAAAGTGCCTTAGTCACTTTGAATGACAAGGCCTGTAGTCTGCTCAGCAGCAAAATAAAATTCCTCTGTCAGTCACAAACCCAGGAAACACTAGTCTGTATGACTTACCACTAAGCCATGACTGATATACAAGAACTTTGTGCTGAAAGCAATATATCATGAAATACTAGGACTGAATGTAAAGGGAATATAGGAAGGCTATTACACAAATCTTTTCTTGTATCTTTACTTGCAATTCTTGTGGAATTGCATTACATTAGTGTGATAAGAGAAACAGCCATGCTAGTAGGTAATAATGTGACAGTAGCACCTTGCAAACCACACACACTATCAAAGCAGGATAAACACTGCCATATTTGAATAGGTAAGAGGCCAGACCTCGCAAATGTGACTGATTTACAGGGATGTTCCTGATTTGCAAACAAATGTTAACTGTGCCCCACTGACTCCCTGTGAAATGTACTAACAGTAGGCAGAAAGGTGTGGAATCCCATGTAATGATAACTCTCAATTAGTTAAAGTACACACTACTTGCATGTCAGAAATGGTGTAGTAATACATATGCTCAAAATACCCCACAGTCACAACTGCAGAATATTTGAAATATATCACGGGTGTATCCCACTGATATGTACCATTCCCTGAGGCTGCTAAAATATGCACCTGAGAGTATCTGAGGCCTGCAAGTGTCGGAAACTCACAGGCACATCATTCTGTCTGCTGCCACACACTCTGTGAATAGCTGTACAATTGCTTCCACAAGCACACCCTCATGTAGGAGTACAACTCAGAAATATCAAAGGAAGTAGCCATCTAATAAAATAAGGACAGTATAGCAGTTTACAAGCACTGCATGTGCCTGATATTCATAACTGTTAGTACAAAGTACAAGGCCCCACTACTGCTCAGCAGCAAAATAAGATACCCTTGTAGGTGTCAAGCCCCACACCTTGGCCTTCCCAGACTGCATGCAGTACCACCAAACCACACCAAACATATAAGGAATTGCTGCTGAAAGAAATATATCATGCATTACAAGGAGTGAATGTAAATGGAAAATAGGAAAGCCATAGCAACACATTCCAGTAAAGACACTTAGCAGGCCTTCAAGGTATGAATGTAAAGGCTAAATAGTGAAGCCATAGCAACAAATAGCTACTGTCGTATACCAGTTAATCCACAAGTCCCACAGGAAAGCACATACTCCCATGTAAACAGTATTAGTATTATTAGGTGTCAGTTAACATATACACTGAGAAGAATGAACTGGAAGAAGCAACAGTTAGGTTTAAATACAACATGCATTTCAGTGCCTACAACACAGCCTTAGATATGAGAAACATACCAACCTTTACACTCACAGAACAGTGTCCACAGCAAACCAGCATGGTCCCCACCTTGAAAAACTGAAAGGGCTACGCCTACCTAACCTAACATTTTATAGCACTGTCATGAAATCACAGTGAGAACTGCAATTACCACACAGCAGGCTGCATGCAATTAGTAAATGCTGGCTAACAATTGGTGCAGAGGCCATCACATGCACATGTGCAGATACCTACAAAAGCAGCCTGTACTCCCAGTCCACACATGCAATAATATCATTGCAGCAACTGGAGGGAGAGAGAGACTGAGAGAGAGAGAGACCAAAAAAAAAAATAATAAAAAGGAAAAACCATCAGCAAGCCAGCCAGCAGCAAGCCAGCCAGCAGCAAGCCATCCAAAACAGCAGTCAGAAGCAAAGGTAATGTAAAGTACATAATCTAATAATCTACATACTGTGAACCCTCCATATGCATTAGCAGTCTGTATATATATTTATATGAAGATGTGCATAGGGCAAGGGACATACTGCAACTGTTAGTGAAGGCTGGACATACATAAGCAAGCCAGCCAGCAGCAAGCCAGCCAGCAGCAAGCCATCCAAAACAGCAGTCAGAATCAAAGGTAATGTAAAGTACATAATCTAATAATCTACATACTGTGAACCCTCCATATGTGTTAGCAGTCTGTATATATATTTATATGAAGATGTGCATAGGGCAAGGGACATACTGCAACTGTTAGTGAAGGCTGGACATACATATGTAGTTGAAGGATGCTAACAGTATGCTTCCATAGGCACAGGGCCAATAGCATACTACCTACCTATGACACAATGCACACACACATGTACTCATTGCAATACCAACTATGTGAGGTGGAATGAGTGTGCCACTGACTGTGTGCAAGGTCTGTAATGGTGTGATTGCTCAGCATGACTTTGTGTCTGTCATGGTAGTGTGTGTCCTTGGTGTGAGGCCAGAGAAAGATGTGTCATTTATTGGGATACAAACATACTACATTGCCATATGTTGTGCTGTGGTTCCATGTATATGACTGCGGTGTAGGTAGGGGTATGGCCACAAAGACTAGGGTGCATTACCATTGAAATTGTAACTGTGCATTGCATGCATTGCATGGGATGACAATATTCCCCATCCATTACCTTAATACATACCCCCAGTGTGAGGTTGTGCATTGGACCGCAAACAGTGTGCTGAGTGCTGGTGTATACTAGTTTGTTGTAAGGAGTGTGGCAGGCACTGTCACACAGTTGTTGGCTGAGCACTGATATGTGGTAATTTACATGTGTATCTGCTGATAGACAGACATATGCTATATATGGCAGTTCAGTGATATCAGTGCAGTAGAGTATTATGTGTGCCATGTTACTTGCTCACATATTTTCCTTTTCCTTCCAGGGCGATGGTGCATCAGCGCAACCCCTGCTATTCAGCAGCAGAGGATGAGGAGATACACCAGAGCCTGGTCGGGATTTTTCAAGACTCTTTTCACGGACCAGCCAGAACCAGCAGGAGAGGGCTGCACTGTGGCAAGACCTTGTCCGTCGGGTAAATGACATAGGCATGCATAACTGGACATATGAGCAGGTACGCCATCACTGCAGTGATTTAATTAGAAATGTCCGTCAGCGTGCATCTGATATCCACAGGCAACAGCTTGCCACATGTGGTGGGGCACCTATACACCCCCCCTCACCAGACTGGAGGAGCTCCTCCTAAGTGTTGTGGCTCCAGCCCAACAACAACAACATCCACAGACATGTGTAATGATGGAGGCTGGAGCCACCCAGCATGTGGACATGGAGTGTGCAGGTAACATGCCATATCTGTAGTTGACTGTTCTCTGCACTGGTAGTTTATGCATGTGTGAGATGTGTACTGTGTTTGTAGCTGTTATCCTGGACATTATTGTGCAAGATTTATATTCTCAATATCAGCAGTACACCTGTGAAAGCCAACTGTTGTACTACTGTACTGTATCATACTCACAGTATCAATGGCACAGTTGTGCCCAATGACAATAACTGTCTTATTTGTGCAGGTCCCTCTGGAATAACAGCAAGGCAGCCAATCCATGCTGGTGAGTGTGTAATAATAATATTTTTAATACTAATGATAATAATAGTAATAATACCCTCAAACAGTATTGTTATGTGTTGGACTGCAGGTGTGTTTGTGTGTGTGTTTGTATCTCATGTACTGAGGAGTGTGCATGCGTGCATGTGTGCATGTGCCCATGTGCCCATGTGCGCATGTGTGCATGTGTGCATGTGTGCTTGTGTGTATGTGCCCATGTGTGCATGTGCCCGTGTGCATCTGTGGTAACATTGTGCACACATTGTAAACTGTGTTTCCTGTCTTCCTCTCACAGGTTCTGGTGTTGCTCTGGTGGTGTGCAGCAGGGAACCTGAAGCCACTGCTGGGGATAGTGATAATGATGATACATGTGTAATGGCACAGGGAGGTGTGTCAGGGTCTGTTGTTGGTCAGCCAATCGACAGTACACAGCAGTCAACCCCATCAATGCGCACAGTCATCCTGCCGATACATCCATTGTCACCAATGTCCTTAGCTGAGGGACAGCATACAGTGGGCATTGACCAGGGTAATGTGGTATCAGTGGCACATGCATCCCCTCACAGCAGCCATGGCCAGAGTCCTGACATGGTACCACACAGGCAGATGTCCAGGGGTTCTCATGGGAGCATCCGTGGTCGTACTGCCCCTGTCAGACATGCCCGCAGAGGTCTTTCAACCTCAGCTATGTTCTGGGCTGTAATGCAGGCACAGGCACGTATGAACGATACACCAGACAGGGTCTGAGGGAGCTTAGAGCACATCGCACTGCTATGAATGACACTATGCGTGACGTTGCTGCTGCCATCCATACTGTCGGCGAGGTCATTGACAGACATTGGGGGGACACATTAGATCTGTTCCACAACTACATGTCCATGAGCCAGGGCAAAGCAGGACGGTTGAGGCATCGACGTGGACGTATGCCAGCAACATCAGCAGCTGGCAGTCGTTGCGGACGACAACAAACCCGCAGCAGCTTCCATACTGCCAGTACCAGCCCCAGCAATGCTGGGTCTGTGCTGTCATCAGACCGCCCTAGGAGACCACGTGCACATGGCTCTGGACAGTCCCAGCAGGGACATGTGTCCAGTCATCAACCAACTGCTTCTGATGACAGTACCCAGTCTGGCTTAGTACCTGATACTGTCCGTAGCACCCCTGCTAGGCACAGGTACCATGTCCGTGGCCAGAGACAGTGATCTGTATGACCTGGCAGGTACAGTCTGTGGCTGTCCACAAACACCTGTATATGGCAGCCATGAGGTGGAACTGTGTGCATGTATACACACATGCATAATGCTAACACCTAGGGCTAACACATACACACACACACACACCACATCAACATTGCCCCATGTTGTACTGTTGTCCCTCACTAACACACACACACACACACACACGTCACTTGGATGTATCAGTGGCAAACTCAGGCATACCAAGCACACACCCTGTGCATATGATGAAACTGTGCCACCTCCTGCAATCTGTCTCATTGATACAGGAACAGGATAACATGGTGCTGATGCACAGGGTGACTACATAGAACTGTAGTAATATTATCATGGTTCACTTGAAAGAAAGTTACTGTTTGTCATTTTTGCATTTAAGTTACCTGTAACACATTGCATTTAAGTTACCTGGCACGTGCTCACTAAAGAAATTATATAAGTCAGCATTAAAATATTAAAAGCACTACACACTCACAAACTCCCACTGAGTACTTCATTCCCCATTGGCCCTTTTTTTCACTTATAAAGGAATTCCCAATACTATTCTAGCATGTCCAAAGGTCAGTTGTCAATCTCCTCTCCGGTCCAGCTGGTGAATCTGGTAATCTTGAGGCAATGTTACAACAGCCTCATCTACACAGACAACCCTCTCCTCCTCCCAACAAATTCCAACACATGTGAGAGATGCAACCATATAGCCATACTGGAGGCTAAGTTCTCTCAACTTAGTATTGGTGAAACCAGTCAGGAGGAGAAGGAAACCACACTCACTACAATTCCAGTCTCACATAGACCTACCGCGACAGCAAACCAAACACATAAACACACAAAAACATACTCAGAGGCTCTAAATAAAAATCTGCCTAAGCAGCAGAGACCTCCAAAGCAGACACCCAAGTAACCGCTACCCCAAAACAAAACACGTGCAACACATAGCTCCCAAAGCCAGTGTGTCGAACAGTCACAGCCTTTAAGGCTAAACAACACACCTGATACACTTGTAATAGGTGACGCTATCGTCAGGCACACTGACGTCCCGCTCACCAGGCTCAACAAGGAGAAGGTCACGGTGAGCTGCCTGTCGGGTGCTAAGATCCGCCACATAACACAAGCACTCAGGTCACTCCAAGGCAAGTACAAATATGACTCAGTCATTGTCCATGCTGGTGTGAATGACCCGAGACATGCCTCCCTGGACTCCATGAAAAGAGACATAGAGGAGCTCTCTGAACATGTAGCCCAGGCCGGTATGACCCTGACTTTGAGTAGCATCTTACCCTCACCAAGAATGATGCCACAATATGAAGACAAAATGATCAATTTCAACAATTGGCTGAAGTATCGGGGTCATTCAAAGGGGATCCAATGCTTGTCAGCCTGAGATGACATGCTCGACAAGCCACGATGCTTCGCTAGGGACAGCTTGCACCTGTCACCCCTGGGCTTTCGGATATTGGCAAAGGCTCCTGCTACCCCAAAACTGCCCTTTTTAGGCAAGGCTCAAAAGACAAACCCACCACCATAGGTATCACAAGGGATAAGAAACTAAGAGTAATGCTACTCAACGCCAGAAGTCTAAACCTCAAGACGCACACACTCAAAACTCTCCTTAGCATGGAGAACATCGATATCTGTGCAGTAACAGAAACCTGGTTTAAGGCTCCCAAGAGCACCCCAGCACTACCGGGTTATACCGCATACCATGCTTTTTGGCCCCAAAACTTGGACGGAACCACAAAAGGAGGGGGGTATCAATATTCGTCAAAGATACCCACACCTCCAGGTTGTTGGCACAGCACGAAGCATCAGAGACTATCCATGTGCAACTAACAGTGGGTAAAACTGTCTTCCAGTTTATAGCCTGCTACAGACCACCCTCCCAAACCAAGGAACCCCATCCGGCCTTCCTGAGAACACTGGAAAATATGAAGGTCTCTCCAAACACCATTATATTGGGCGACTTCAACTACCCAAACATAGACTGGGAGCATTACTGTAGCTCCAACACCCTAGCCCAAAGGTTCCTAGAATTTATAAACTCAAATACTATGGAACAACTTGTTACCACTCCCACAAGAGGGGAAAACATACTGGACCTGATCATCACCAACATGGGGGGACTATGCTCCAGACCAGAAGTGTATCCCTCACTGGTAAGATCAGACCATAAACTAATCTCACTGGATATTCACATCCCGACTCCATCCCCTGCCCTGGAAGAAACCACAGTGAAAAACTTCTCTAAAGCAAATTTCACACTCCTCAAAACCGAGGTGTAATCCTTCAAAGCCCCCGAGCCTGTGGAAAATACGGCCCAGACCACAGAATACTTTATAAATGATTTCTATGAACACCTTCAGGAATGCATGGATCATGCAATCCCAAATAAAACCAAGACCCAATCCTCCAAAGGCAGACGTCCTGTCTGGTGGACCCCAGCCAGAAACAATCTATACAATAGAAGGAGGAAGCTACTACATGATAGAGCAAAATCCCAAAAAGGGAAGGCATCTCTGATCAGTATTAGCAAAAAACTACGGGCACTCATAAAATCATCTAAGGCCAGCTTCGAGAGAAAACTTGCACAGGACACTAAGGATAATCACAAGGCTTTCTTTAGTTATGTTAGGAACCTGGGTGGGAATTCCCAGATATGCTCAGAATTAGTCCAAACTGACAAAGAATACACCAAACCCACAGACATTGCCAACATCCTAGCTGACAGGTTCAGTGCAAACCCCCTCCCCACCAAAAGGGCAAATATCTATCCCAGCAGAGTGCTGCCCCCCTGACATCTCAGATGCTCAGGTAAGAGCTGCCCTCTCCAAAGCAAAAAACACAGCATCAATGGGACCAAACAGTGTCCCGGGCTGCGTCCTACATGAACTCCAAGAAGAGCTAAACCCAAACATAAAGCTACTGTTCAATCTCAGCCTTACTACAGGATATGTACCCAAAGAGTTGCATAAAGCAACAGTGGTCCCTCTCCACAAAGGTGGTGCCTCAACAGATCCTGGAAACTATTGTCCCATAAGCCTGACTAGCTTGGTCTGCAAAGCTATGGAAAGGATCATCATGGACCTCATAAATAAAGATATTGGGGACCTACAGACACTGGATCCTACCCAGTTCGGCTTTGTTAAGGGCAGATCCTGCTTCTTAAACCTGGTTGATTCCTTTGAAAGTCACCAAGGCCATTGACGAGGGGAAGATGGTCCACACAGCCTACCTGGACCTCGCAAAAACCTTTGATGCAATACCCCACTCGGGCATTATAGATAAGCTCACCAGCTTAAATATAAACCCCTATGTCACTAGATGGGTTGCAAACTGGCTCAAGGACAGAACCCACATGGTTAGAATTGCTCGAGCCATGTCAGACTCCAAACCAGTTACAAGTGGCATCCCACAAGATTCAGTCCTGGGACCTCTCTTGTTCGGTATATATTTCTCGGAGGTACAGGCCAACACGGAAGGACTGTGGCTGACCAAGTTCGCAGATGACTGCAAACTGGGCGCCATAATCGACTCTCCAGCCGACACAAGCATCCTCCAAAAGGGCCTCATAGAAACAGACAACTGGTGCCAGAGCTATGGCCTCAAGCCAAACGCCAAAAAGTGTATAGTCATCCCCTTTGGCAAAAACAAAGTGCCCACAAATTACCACATAGGTGGTAATCCATTAAGTACAGAAGAAGTAATTAGGGACCTGGAGACCCAAGTTGATAGCAATCTCTCATTTGACAACCACGTGGCCAAAGTGGTTAGAAAAACATTTTATATAGCCCACCTAATCATGAAGGGATTCACATCTAGATCAGGGGAGGTCATCGTGCTTCTTTACTCATCCCTCATCAGGCCCATAATTGAGTACAAGGCCTCTTTTGCGATGTACCTTACCAGACACCTGCAGCAACTGGAAAGACCCCAAAAGTACCTCACCAAGAGGATCAAAGAGCTCAAACAGATGACATATGCTGCCCGGTTAAAGAAACTCCAGCTCTACTCAGTGGCATACCACCTGCTCAGAGGCGATCTGTGCCTGACGTGTAAAGCCATGTCCAACCCAGAATTAATGGACATGCTTCACCTCAGAAAATCCAAATCCCATCGAGCTACGCACTCAAGAGACTTGAACCACAGCACTGAAATAAATAGGACATGCTGGAGGCACAGATTCATAACCCAGAGGCTCCCTTCACTCTGGAATAAAATCCCAGTCCAGGTTAGGCAGAGTCCCTCATTGACTCTCTTCAAGAGGAATCTTGATGAGTGGAGGGGAGATTGTAGGTTTACTCCGGGAATCACTTCTGTGTCACTGTTAGACCGAGGCACAGTATACTAACCTCGAAAAAGGGCATAGCAAAATTAATTTAAAATGGGTGGCGAAAGCCAAACACACTCTGGCTAGGCTTATAAATGCCCTAGGGCAGATAGCCTAGTATGAACCTATGAACCTATGTTGTTAACAGTACAGTGTAATGATATCATTGTGGGTATATCCCAGCATGTCTGATGCATTAACAGTGTGATTGTCATTGTAGTTTTTTATACACCACTATTAATTACAGAAGTGTAATGTCTGCACATCTTTGCATTCTGGTGCTAAGGCTGAAAACACAAACCCACCTACATAGGTAGCACAGGGGATAAGAAAATGGAAGTAATGATACTCAGTGTCAGACATGTAAACCACAAGATGCATGCAGTCCAAACTCTACTCAGCATGGAGAATGTTGATATCTGTGCAGTAATAGAAAACAGGTTCAAGGCTCCCAAGAGCACCCTAGCACTACCAGGTTACACCAAACTAACTATGAAAGGAGGGTGAGTCTCAATAAATGTCAAGGATACCCACACCCCCAGGTTGTTGCCACAGCATGAAGCATCACAGACTATCCACGTGCAACTAACAGTGGGTTAAACTACCTTCCAGTTCATAGCCTGCTGCAGACCACCCTCCTAAACACAGGTAACCCACTTGGCCTACTTAAGAACACATGAATATATGAAGGTGTCTCCAAACAACATTATGTTGACCAGCTGCATCTACCCACACATAGACTGGGAGCATTACTGTAGCTCCAACACCCTAGGCGAAAGGTTCCTAGAATCCATACACTCAAATGCTATGGAACAACTTGTTACCACTCCCACAAGAGGGGAAAACATACTGCACCTGATCATCACCAACATGTGGACTCTATGCTCCAGACCAGAAGTGTATCCCTCACTGGTAAGATGACACCATAGAGTAATCTCACTATGTTCACATACCAACCCCAGCCCCTGCACAGAAAACCACAGTGAAAAAGTTGTGTAATGCAAATTCCATGTATTCACATAAGGCAGGCTTCACACATAGGAACTATTTAAGGTCGCAGGTACATATCTCTATGTGGCACATACATACCTCATGTGTGCATTGAAATTACTGCTTTAATATATGTCATACAATAATAAAAGCAACACCCACCACATTGACAAACTGTGTGACAAAAACACACATGGCATTTGTAGGATTCAAACCCCTACCTAACTATGTTATGACACTTGAGGGAGACACATTAACAGAGCATGCTATTCACATTATTGGGAGGTTTTCTTCTCCTGCTATACTTATAGGGTGCTGATATCAGTCTTTCAAACGAGGAATGTACATCATATAGTGTGTTCTTCCAGTTGCCAAAAGGGCCATTTCTTGCCAAGAAAATCACACACACCCTAACCCCCCCCCAAACACACACACACTGAGCAGTTGCAGGATTCCAAATCCCTATCTAACTATGTTATGATACTTGAGAGAGACGCATTAGCGGAGTGCACTATTTGCATTACTGTGAGGTTTTTCTTCTCCTGCTATACTTATAGGGTGCTGACATCATCAGTCTTTCAAAAGAGGAATGCACATCATGTAGTGTGTTCTTCCAGTTGCCAAAAGGGCCATTTCTTGCCAAGAAAATTGCACACACCCTAACACCCCCCCCCCCCAACACACACACTAAGCAGTTGCAGGATTCAAACCCCTACTGCATTATGAGAGACGTATTAGCGGAGCACACTATTTGCATTACTGGGAGATTTCTCTTCTCCTGCTATACTTATAGGGTACTGACATCATCAGTCTTTCAAAAGAGGAATGTACATCATGTAATGTGTTCTTCCAGTTGCCAAAAGGGCCATTTCTTGCCAAGAAAATTACACACACCCTAGCCCCCCCCAAACACACTGAGCAGTTGCAGGATTCAAACCCCTACTTAACTATTTTATAACACTTGAGAGAGATGCATTAGCAGATCACGCTATTCACATTACTGGGAGGTGTTTCCTCTCCTGCAATACTTATAGGGTGCTGACATCATCAGTCTTTCAAAAGAGGAATGTACATCATGTAGTGTGTTCTTCCAGTTGCCAAAAGGGCCATTTCTTTCAAAGAGAATTGCACACACCCTGCCCTCCCCCAAACACACACTCTGAACATTTGCAGGATTCAAACCCCTACTTAACTATGTTATGACACTTGAGAGAGCCGCATTAGTGGAGCACACTATTCAAATTACTGAGTGTCGTTTTTTCTCCTGCAGTATTTATAGGGTGCTGACATCATTATTTAGAAAGAGGTATGTACATCTATTACTATCCGTCAGTATGGGGGATAGCATATATATGCATTAACAGATGCCTACTTCAGGGTCACATGTGCACATCAGCACTGCCAGGTTGTTTTATACCATGCTTCGTGACCACAGGACTTGTAACGCACAACACAACCAGTTCAGACCTCCCCTCCCATATCCAGGAACAACACTTGGCTTCCCTGGGAACAGTGTAGGATATGAAGGTGTTCACATACACCATTACAGTGGTTAACTTCAGGTACAGGAATATTGAGTGGGGGAAGTACTCAGGCCTCAACAACATCACCCTACAGCTACTACAATTTGTGAATCCATGTGCTATGGCAGGACCAATCACCACAGCCACAAGGGGGAATAAATATTGGACCTGACCATCAGCAACATGGGGACTCTATGTTCCACACCAGAGGTAGACCACCATTGTTAATATCTGACCATATCCAACTTTCCCTGGACATCCATATCCCATCCCCACCCCCAGGCAAGGAAATCACTGCAAACAAAGTATTTATCAAAAGCAGACTTTGCACTTGTGAAGACTGGGGTGGAATACTTCAAAGGACCTATGCTGGAGGATTATACAGGCCAATCTGCAGAATCCTTGACAAATGCATCCGATGAGCATCCGGAAGGTTTGTATTGACCATGCTAGCCCAAATAAAACCAAGACTCCTCCACAACAGGAGACCTGTCTGGTTTACACCAGCCATATATAAGCTGTACAACAGAAGGAGGGAGCTAATATATTACAGAGCAATATCCCACAGAGGGAGGACATCTCTGAACAGTATTGGCAAGACACTTCAATCCCTCAAAATCATCACTTGCAAGTGTTGACAGTGTAATTGTCCAGACACTGCAGATAAGCCTCCCCTTAGTCTGGAATTGAATCCCAATTAATGTTATAACTCCTTGCCAACCCTCTTCCAGCAAACTCCAGCCACATGGATGTGACATTGCAAATTCAACCCCTGGGATCTCCACTGTGTCCCTGCTTGATGGAGGCACAGCACACTAGCCTTAAATGGTGCCTTCTGTGACCTACTTTACAGAGGCACAGTAGCCTACTGTACTGGGGAGGCAGACACCAAATACACTCTGGCTAAGCTTATGTATTCCCTAGGGCAAACAGCTTAGTAGTGACCTCTACACCCATATGTTTAAGTTTCAGATGCACAATATTTGTTGCAACTGTTTGCAGGTCTTTATTGCCATAGCTTTCCCTGCTTCTATGAACAACTTGTGTATCTGTGGAAGATGTTTGAATATGAGAGGGATCCACTATATTACTTATGTCTCTGTTGTCATTTAACTGTGTGCACTGGGCAGATTGCTGTATTGTGGGAGTTTCCTGGCTTAACACATACAAATGCCAGATATGTGTGGCTAACTGCTATAGTGAGACGTGGCCTAAGTGTGTGAGTATGCCCAGTTCAGGCTTTCCACGGCTTGTTGCCTGACATATGTCTCATTTATCAAAGTGTGCGAGCATGCCCAGTGTGAGCTTTCCATATGTTGAGATCTGAGGTCCACCACATTTGTGGTTGTTTGTGAACTTCAACAATATTTCACATTTATAGTTGTGTGTTGGAAGTCATGTTGTGTTCTTACTGCCCAACTGCTTTGTGTCTGAAACCAACAGGGATTATGTTGTGCCTGCAGGGTTTCCATGGGATAGTTTGCATACAGTTGTCAACATTCTTTCATACTGACCCAACACTGTAATATCATATAGTGTACTGGTTCAGTACTTTCACTGTGGTGGACAGTATCCTGGGTTTCAGTCTTATCACTGCTTTAAATATTCATACTGAGCACACCAGGCTGGTTAAGGGCCAGTTATGCAAATATGACCATGTTGCATTTTGTTCAGCTATGGACTACTTAAACCAGGCTTGTCCAACATTAGTAGTGTATTCCACAACTTGGGTGGACATTGACAAACACTAGCTATGTGCCCTAGGCCATTTCTAATGCTAGTCAGTGTGTTTGTCCTTCAACACACATTGTAACTGGAGTTTGCCATGACATTTTTCAAGGTTAGTATACTGTGCCTCTGTCTACCGGTGACATAAAAGTGATACCCAGGGTAAATCTACCATCTCCCATCCACTCATCAAGATTCCTCTTGAAGAGAGTCAATGAGGGACTCTCTGGTTAACCTGGACTGGGAGTTTACTCAAGAGTAGAAGGAGCTTCTGGGTTATGGATCAATCACTACAGCATGTCCTATTTATATCAGTGCTGAGGTTCAGGTCTCTCATGTGCATAGCTCACTGGCATTCAGATTTTATAAGGTGCAGCATGTGCATTGATTCCAGCTTGGACATGGCTTTATACATCAGGCACAGATCGCCTCTGGGCAGGCAGTATGGCACTGTGTGGAGCTGCAGTTTGTTTAATCAGGCAACACATAGCATCTGTTAGAGCTCTGTGATCCTCCTAGTGAGGTACTTTTGGGGTCTTTCCAGTTGCTGGAGGTGTCTGCTAAGGTACATCCCACAAGGGCCATTGTACTCAATTGTGAGGCTGATGAAGGATGACTGAAGAGGCACGGTGACCTCCCCTGATCTAGATGTGAATACCTTCATGATTAGGTGGGTATATGATATGTTTCTCTAACCACTATGGCCACATGGTTGTCAAATGCAAGATTTCTATCAACTTGTGTCCCCAGGTCTCTTATTACTTCTAAAGTACTTAATGGGTTAACACCTAGGTGGTAATTGGTGGGCACTTACTGTTTTTCCAAAGGGGATGACTATACACTTTTCTGCGTTTAGCTTGATGACATGGCTCTGGCACCAGTTGTCTGTTTCTATGATGCCCTTTTGTAGGATGCTTGTGTCAGCTGGAGGGTCAGATATGGTGCCCAGTTTGTAGTCATCTGCAAACTTGTTCAGACAGTCCTTCCATGTTGGTCTGTACCTCTGGGAAATATATACCAAACAAGGGAGGTCCCAGGACTGAGCCTTGTGGGATGCCAGCTGTAGCTGGTTTGTAGTCTGACATGGCTGCAGCATTTCTGACCATGTCAGTTCTGTCCTTGAGCTGGTTTGCAACCCATCTAATTGAATAGGGGTTTATATTTAAGCTGGTGAGCTTATCTATAATGAACAAGTGGGATGTTGTATGGAAGGCTTTTGCAAAGTCCAGATAGGCTGTGTGGAACACATTCCCCTCATCAATGGCCTTGGTGACTGTTTCAAATGAGTCAAACATGTTTAAGGGGCAGGATCTGCCCTTAAGAAAGCCACACTGGGTAGGGTCCAGTGTCTGTAGGTCCCCAATATCTTTATTTCTGAGGTCCATGATGATTCTTTCCATAGCTTTGCAGACCAAGCTAGTCAGGATTCTGGGGTGATAGTTTGCAGTATCCATTCAGGCACCACCTTTGTGGAGAGGGACCACTGTTGCTGTACACTGTTCTTTGGGTACATATCCTGTGGTAAGGCTGAGATTGCGCAGTAGTTTTATTTGGTGTTCCATTTTTTTGGAGTTCATGTTGGACGCAGCCCAGGACACCATCTGGTACCATTGATGCTGTGTGTTTTGCTTTGGAGACGCTGGCTGTTACCTCAGCATCTGCAATGTCAGGGGGCCAGCACTCTGCTGGGATAGATATTTGGCATTTTGGTGTGGTGGGGGGGGGGATTTTTCACTGAACCTGTCAGGTTGGATGTTGGCAATGTGTGTGGGTTTGGTGTATTGTTTGTAATTTTGGAGTAATTCTGAGCATATCTGTGAATTTCCACCAAGGTTCCTACCATCAGTTAAGAAAGCCTTGTGATTATCCTTAGTGTCCTGTACAATTTGTATCTTCATAGGTTCATACTAGGCTATCTGCCCTAGGGCATTTATAAGCCTAGCCAGAGTGTGTGTGGCTTTCACCACCCATTGGAATGTGAATATTATGCCCATTTAGGGTTTAGTTTACTGTTCCTCTGTCTAGTAGTGACACAGAGATGACCCCCAGTGAAAACCTACAATCTCCCATCCACTCGTCAAGATTTCTCTTGAAGAGAGTCAGTGAGGGCCTCTGCCTACATGGACTGGGATTCTGTTCCAGAGTGTAGGGAGCCTCTGGGTTATGAATCTGTCCCTCCAGTACATCCTATTTATTTCTGTGTTGAGGTTCAAATCTCTCGCTCTCGTGGCTCTGATGGATTTGGATTTTCTGAGGTGGAGCATGTCCATTAATTCCAGATTGGACATGGCCTTGTACATCAGGCATAGATTGCCTCTGAGTAGGCGGTATGTGACTGAATAGAGCTGGAGTTTCTTCAGCCAGGCAGCATATGACAAATGTTTGAGACCCTTTATCCTCTTGGTGAGGTACTTTTGGGGTCTTTCTAACTGCTGCAGGTGTCGGGTAAGGTACATCCCAAAAGGGGCATTGTATTCTATGATGGGCTTGATGAGGGATGAATAAAGGGGCACAATTACCTCTCTTGATCTAGATGTGAAACCCTTCGTGATGAGGTGGGCTATGTAGAAGGTCTTTCTAACCACTTTGGCAATGTGGTTTTCAAAGGAGAGATTGCTATCAACTTGGGTCCCCAGGTCCCTAATAACTTTCTCTGTACTTAATGGGTTTCCGCCTATGTGGTAATTTGTGGGCACATTGTTTTTGCCAAAGGGTATGACTATACATTTTTTGGCATTTAGCTTTAAACCATGGCGCTGGCACCAGTTATCAGTCTTTGTGAGACCTTTTTGAAGGACGTTTGTGTCAGCTGGAGAGTCGATTATGGCACCCAGTTTGCAGTTGTCTGTGAACTTAGTGAGCCACAGTCCTCCCACGTTTGCCTGTACCTCAGAAAAGTATTTACCGAACAAAAGTGGTCCCAGGACAGAACCCTGTGGGACGCCACTTGTGACCGGTTTCGAGTCTGACATGGCTCCAGCAGCTCTCACTCTGTGGGTTCTGTCTTTGAGCCAGTTTGCGACCCATCTTGTGACATAGGGGTTTATATTTAAGCTGGATAGCTTATCTATGATGCCCAAGTGGGGTATTGTGTCAAATACTTTTGCAAGGTCCAGATAGGCTGTGTGGACTACCTTCCCTTCATCTATGGCTTTGGTGACTGTTTTGAAGAAGTCAACCAGGTTCAAAAGGCAGGATCTGCCCTTGACAAAGCCAAACTGGGTAGGATCTAGTGTCTGTAGGTCCCCAATGTCTTTGTTTATGAGCTCCATGATGATCCTCTCCATAGCCTTGCAGACTAAGCTAGTCAGGCTTATGGGGCGATAGTTTCCAGGGTCCGTAGAGGCTCCTCCTTTGTGGAGTGGGACCACTGTTGCTGTACGCCATTCTGTGTGCACATATCCTGTAGTGAGGCTGAGATTGTATAGCTGTTTTATTTGAGGGATTAGTTCCTCTTGGAGTTCATGTAGGACGCAACCTGGGATGCCATCTGGTCCCATGGAAGCAGTGTTTTTTGCTTTGGAGAGGGCAGCCTTCACCTGAGCATCAGAGATGTTTGGGAGGCAGCCCTCTGCCAGAATAGATACTTGCTCTTTTGGGGGGGAGGGGGTGGAGAAGTTTGCACTGAACCTGTCTGCCAGGATATTGGCAATGTCTGTGGGTTCAGTGTATTTTTTGTCATTTAGAATCAACTCACAACAAGTCTGGGAGTTGCATCCCAGGTTCCTAACATAACTGAAAAAAGCCTTATGATTGTCTTTGGTGAACTGTGCAATTTTTCTCTCGAAGCTGGCCTTGGAGGATTTTATGAGGGATCGTAATTTTTTGCTAGTACTGATCAGAGATACCTTCCCTATTAGGGATTTTGCGCTGTCATGTAGTAGCTTCCTCCTTCTGTTGTACAGTTTATTTATGGCAGGGGTCCACCAGACTGGACGCCTGCCTTTGGATGATTGGGTCTTGGTTTTGTTTGGGATAGCATGATCCATGCATTCCTGGAGATGTCCGTAGAATGTGTTTATATAGGATTCTGCAGTTTAGGCCGTAGTTTCCACTGGCCCTGGGGCCTTGAAGAATTCCACTTCAGTTTTGAGAAGTGAGAATTTCGCTTTTGAGAAGTTTTTCACTGTGGTTTTCTGGGCTGGGGGTGGGGTCAGGATGTGGACATCCAGTGAAATTAATTTATGGTCTGATCTTACCAATGAGGGATATACTTCTGGTGTGGAACATAGAGTCCCCATGTTGGTAATGATCAGGTCTAGTATGTTGTCCCCTCTTGTGGGAGTGGTGACTAGTTGTTCCATAGCATTTGAGTTTATAATTTCCAGGAACCTTTGGGCTAAGGTGCTGGGGCTTGAGTAGTGCTCCCAGTCAATGTTTGGATAGTTGAAGTCGCCCAATATAATGGTGTTCGGAGAGATCTTCATGTTCTCCAATGTTTTCAGGAAAGCTGAGTAGGATTCCTGACTTTGAGAGGGTGGTCTGTAGGATGCTATAAACTGAAAAGCAGTCTTGCCCACTGTTAGTTGCACATGGATGGTCTCCGATACTTCATGCAATGCCACTAACCTGGAGGTGTGGATATCCTTGATAAATATGGAAACTCCCCCTCCTTTTGTGGTTCGGTCGGGTTTTGGGGCCGAAAAGCATGATATGAGGTATAGCCTGGTAGTGCTGGGGTGCTCTCTGGAGCCTTGAACCAGGTTTCTGTCACTGCACAGATATTGATGTTCTCCATACTGAGGAGAGCTTTGAGTGCGTGCATCTTGAGGTTAAGACTTCTGGCGTTAAGCAGCATTACCCTTAGTTTCTTGTTCCTTGTGCTGTCTATGGGGGTGGATTTGACTTTTGAGCCTTGCCTAAAAAAGGCACTATGGGGGTGGCAAGAGCCTTTGCCAATATTCAAAAGCCCAGTGGTGACAGGTGCAAGCCATCTCTAGCGAAGCAACGTGGCTTGTCGAGCATGTCATCCCAGGCTGACAGACACTGGATCCCCTTTAAATGACACCAAAATTTTAGCCAATTGTTAAAATCGATCATTTTGTCTTTGTACTGTGGCATCACTCTAGGTGAGGGTAAGATGCTGCTCAAGGTCAGGGTCATACCAGCCTGGGCTACATGATCAGAGAGCTCCTCTATGTCTCTTTTCATGTAGTCCAGGGAGGTACGTCTCAGGTCATTCACACCAGCATGTACAATGACTGAGTCATATTTGTATTTGCTTTGGAGTGACCTGAGTGCTTGCATTATGTGGCAAGTCCTAGCACCCGACAGGCAAATCACCATGACCTTCTCTTTATTCAGCCTGGTAAGCGAGATGTCATTTTCTATGTGACAGTGCGATTCACTATCCTACCACTCATTTACATAGGATTGCCTACTAATGCTTAGTTACATGTCTTACACTCCGCTTCCCCTCTTAGCAACCCCTACTCGGTGGCCATGTTGTTTTCAGCCTGCTATTCCCTTACATTTGTGGGTTTTAAATTTTTATTTTTCTATTTTTTATAGCGCAGCCCATTTGTGTGGCGCTGCTCTACGTTTTTTATTTCATTTTTATTTCATTTTTGCATCGGGGTACATTGCCAGTGGCCACATATTTTGCCATTGGCATGCTGCCTGGAACATATGCAACCTTTATTTGGAGCTGACAAGGCTCCATTGTGTTATTTGCAGAATGGTACTCAGTTGTCAACTGAGTACATTTCTGCAGATAACACAGCTCTTACACGTCAGGTTTCTGCTTCCTATATTGCAAAATTACCTCATTTGCATGCCTTTTGACTGCAAGTGAGGTAATTAGCATATCCACACCCTGTCCATGTAAGAGCCGTTTTAGGTGCTCTCTTACATGCAAATACAGGCTGTTCCTGGATAGCGATGGCTGCATGGAGTCTTACACTACTCTTAGACTCCGTGCAAGCCATCGTGAATCCTGCCCATAGAGTCCACTTATGCATTGCCATACCTCTTAGACTCCAGACTTTTACAGAATGTCCAGATCTTTTAATCATATTTTTGGTCTTTTTCTCAAAAAATTTGTGATTTTATGACAAATGACTGAGGATTTGAAGTCCCAAAATAATGACACAAATTTGAGTTTCAGTCTTTACATCCTTCAGAAAATGCATGCTAGCACAAAATTTGTTATTTGCAACTTTCTAAGTTTATAAGAGCATCTTTAAAATCTGTCCCAATTTTGGGCCTTTACCCCCCATTATTTTATGCTTTGTCCAGATCTCTTGTACCAAGAGGATGAGAGTTATGCCTGTCTAATGGACACGTTATCATGTGGTGATGAGTAAATAATTACATACCTACACATGTTTCTGTATTATACTACAGTAAGGCCATCTCACTTGTGGTTACCAAGGGAACAACAAATGTCATCAGCAGGAATGAATGTCTTTATATATATATATATATATATATATATATATATATATATATATATATATACCTGATTGCACTTAGACATGCTGTATGTGTTTCCATATCTGCCCATGCAGCTTTCAGATTTGATACAGCCACAACGATCTGTTTGATTATTGTACAGACTGCAAGTTGATCCATTTGTCTGTAGTTGTCATATTACCATTCTCAATAGCATACAGTCTAGAATTCTGTGTCATGTGTTCACAGGAATGTACAGAAGAAGGACAGCTGCTATGCGGCAGAAAAAGATGTCCTGCTAAAAGAACATGACACACATGGGCAGTGCCTGTTGGGGAGAAAGGGTGCTGACCAGTCATTACATGATCAGTTGTAGCAGACAGTGGGCCAAGACAGAGATGTCATTGAGAGACATAAATAGACCTTTAAAGGTATCAGAAACCTTTTACCAACATGCTGTACTGTGTCAAGGCAAAGGAGTGACCATCATAGGGTCATAGGAAGTTACTAGGCTATTGGCCCTGAGGCCCTTACAAGCCTAGCCAAGAATTTAGCCCATATTCTGACAAGTCAGCACACAATGCTCCTGTCCAGCAGAGACACAGGTGGAATCTCAGGGGTGTATTTTCTGTTCCCCATCCAGTTATCCAGGTTGCATTTAAAAAGGTTTAATGAGGTACTCTGCTTGATGTGGAGAAGAAGTCTATTCCACAGAAGGGGGAGTCTCTGGGACACAAATCTGTCCTGCCAACAAGTCCTATTAATGTCACAGACCAGGTTGAGGTTGCTTGTCCAAGTTACTTGAGTGGAGCTTGACTTGCAGATATGCAGCAGTCCCATCAAGGCAGGGTCTGAGATTGCTTTGTATGCCAGACAGAGGTCACCTCTGAGGAGTCTGTATGAAACTGAGTAGAGGTACATGGCCTTTAGCCTATCTGTAAAGGGTAAATGATTGAGGCCCTGGATTCTCCTGGTGAGGAACCTCTGTGGTCTCTCCAGCTGCTGCATGTGCTTTGTGAGATGCATGCCTATAGGGGCATTGTACTCAATAACGGATCTTATATGGGAAGAATACAGGGAGGTTATGACCTCCTTGTCCCTGGATGAGATATCCTTACTAATGAGGTGGACCATATAGAAAGCTTCCATACAACAAAGGCAATATGGTGCTCAAAAGTCAGTTTATTTTCAACCTGGGTGCCCAAGTCTCTGATGACTGATTGCGTGCTTAGGACTTTATTATTATTGTGATAATTTTTGGGGATGTCACTCTCCCCAGAGGGGATGATGGTGCATTTCTTGGCATTCCATTTGAAGCCACGTTTCTGGCACCAGTCATTTGTTTGGATAAGACCCTCTTGGAGGATGTCCACATCACTAGCGGAATTGATGACAGCACCCAGCTTGCAGTCATCTGCAAACGTGGTCAGGCATAGCCCACTGGTTTTGGCCTGCACCTCAGAAAAGTATATCCCAAACAACAGAAGCCCCAAGACCAATCCCTGCAGTACCCTGTGGTACACCGCTCATTACGGGTCTACTGCTTGAGGTGGCTTCCCCTTTTTTGACTAGGTGGGTTCTATCAGTGAGGCAGTTTGCTACCCATCTGGTAACATATGGATTGATGCCTAGTTGAAAGAGTTTATCTATTATACCCAAGTGTGGAATAGTATCGAAGGCTTTGGCCAGGTCAAGGTAGGTGGTATGTACCATCTTCCCCTTGTCAATGGCTTTGGTGATTGCTCAAACAAGTCAACCAAATTTAACAGGTGTGACCTCCTCTTGATGAAACCAAACTGTGTGGGGTTGAGTGTTTGGAGGTTTCTAATGTCCTTGTTAATGAGGTCCATGATAATCCACTCCATGGCTTTGCAGATCAGGCTAGTTAGGCTGATGGGTCTATAATTTTCTGGATCAGTGGCGACTCCACCTTTGTGCAAAGAGATGACAGTGGCTGTCCTCCACTTGGCTGGGATGAACCTGGTACTCAGGCTTTGGCTGAACAGGATGCCTAATGGTGCTGCAAGTTCCTACCTGAGTTCATGTAGGATGCAGCTTGGGATGTTACTGGCTGCCATGGAGGCTGTATTTTTTGGCTTTGAGGACAGTGATGACTTGCTCCCTAGAGATAAGGGGATGGCAGCAGGTGCTGAAGATGTCCTGATTTACTAATGGGGGGGCAGAGGAAGAACATTTTCACCAGTTCTGAGCAGATCTGAGTACTTCCTTTGAGACTGAGGACATATGTGAAGAAGGCCTAGTGATTGTCTTTAGTAGATGTAGCCAGTTTGGACTCAAAGTTTGCTTTGGAATATTTTACTAGTGCTCTTATTTGCTTGTTCAGGCCAAAGAGAGATTGCTTCCAATTAGGCACCTGCTCCTTCTTGGTCCTGGACAGCATTTGTTTCCTTTTGTTGTTTATCTATTGCAGATGTCTATCAGACAGGTTTACTCTTCCTTGAGGAGGAGGATTTTGTCCTGTCGGGTATTTCTGATTCCATGCAGCTATATAAATGCTCATATAGTACTTTGGTGTAGGTTTGGACATATGTACCAGTTTCTATGGAGGGGGGAGGGGGCTATGAAGCTGTTTATACATTCTCTCATGAGGTTGTAATCATCTTTGGAGAAGTTTTTTTGTTTGACCCAAGCTGGGGGGGGGGTCAAGGTGAATTCAAAAGTGACCTCTTTGTAGTCAGATCTTACCAGGGAGGATGACACTGTAGGGATGCTGCAGTGCTGACTTATGATAGTTAATGCCAAGTCCAAGATATTTTCACCTCTTGTGGGCATGTCGACCAGCTGGTCCAAGGCGTTTGCATTGACAAAATTAAGGAATCTCTGGGCATTTCTGTTTTGGCATGAGTAATTCTTCCAATTTATGGTTGGATAGTTTAAGTTACCCATGAATAGGGTAAAGGCTTGAATCCTGATAGATTCAAAGAGGTCCAGACAGGTTCAGTGGGCATTTTGAGTCAAAGTTGGGGGCCTATAGCTAGCTATGATTTCAATAGAGGTCTTGTCAATGGGTAACTGCATCTGGAGTGTCTCCTGACCATTGGGCATTTTTCCATGTAAGAAAGTTACGCAGACTAGAAATAAAACTGGCTAAATTCTCCTACTTACACTGTAGACTTCAGTCCCCCATAGAAGAACCTAGGCAATTCTGGAGAGTAATCAGATGGATAAAGTAATTCTATAGTAGTTAATGCTACACATTGACACTGTAACCTTCAGTCCCCTAGGTAATTCTGAAGAGTAATCAGAGAGCTAAAATAATAATATAATAGTACCTACTCCAACACCTACACTGTTACCTTCCAACCCCTAGAGTACAACCTAGATAATTCTGGAGAGTAATCAAACAGAAAACAATTCAGTAATAGTAAATGTTTCAACACTTGCACTGTAGCCTTCTGTTGCCCATAGTATAACCTAGGTAATTTGGATAGTAATCAGACAGATAAAATAATTCAATAATACTAAGTGCTTCATTACCTGCACTCTAACCTTCACTTCCCAACAGCACCACCTAAGTAACTGCAGAGAGTAAGTGGACATGTAAAATAATTCAGTAACAGTAAGTGCTCCAACACTTGCATTGTAATCTTCAGTCTCCCATAGCACAACCTAGGCAATTCTGAAGAATAATGAGACAGATAAAATAATTCTGTAATATTAAGTACTCCAGCATCTACACTGTGATGTTCAGTTCTCCATAGCAAAGTTAGTTAATTCTTAGGAGTAATCAGAGTAATCAGACAGATAACATAATTCAGTAATAGTAAATGCTAAAACATCTGTTCTGTAACCTTCATTCCACCATAACATAACCTAGGTCATTCTGAACAGTAATGGTACTGTAAAAATAATAAATAGTGTAGGCCACACTAGCAAACTACAGGACTAAGTACATAATAAAAATGCCATAAAGATACAGTGTCCTAAGCATGGTAAGTGTTTTACTCAGAGTCTAGACTATGTGGGTCAATGTAAAATACTGTCCTTTTTATGTTGGGAAAACTGAGGGTTTTAATGACCAGATTTATTAGCACCTTAGAGACATATAGAAAAAAGACCAAATGAAATGCCTTATATAAATATATACAGTCAAATATAGGACACTCATTTCAGTTTTTTTGCGGTTCACATGGTTGACTAGGAGATAAAAGGAGGGTCATGGAAGATTTTACTAGATGTCTGGGAACTACAATGGCAATTAAACAAACATGCCACTGACCTATGGGGTCTCAGTGACTCTGTTTTTATTGGCCTGTGTACTTAAAATTTAAAAAAAAAAAGCACTCTGACAGACGTTTATGCCCAGAACACCTTTAACAGCACAGCACAGGACAGCACAGAAAGGAATTTCCTTTCTGTACAGTGCTGTGCTATTAAAGGTGTTCTGGGTGTAAACGGCTGTCTGAGTGCTTTTCTGTTTTATTAGTAACTGTATTTGCACTCTGTCCATGGTTTTTGTACTTAAAATTAAACCCTAATTTTTAGGTAGCCACCTTGCTAGGTGTTTTTCTTTACTTTGTAGGTGGGTGGCTGGGTAGTCTTATTGTTGTTTTTAGTGGTTGTTATTGTTTTTAAAAACCAGTGTTTCCTCCACATGTGTACAAATCTACCCTGAATTAATTTATAGACATCACGGTGACAAACATTTATAATAAAATATTCAGGGCATTTATGATGTTATTATATGTTATCTTATAAAGGGTATGATGCCCCTGCAATGGCCAGTAATCAAGGAGCCTCAATCCTCACCACTATCACCAGTAAGGGACATACACATTGGGAGGATGACAAGTACACACTCAGTAAATCACAATTTCCCTTAAGAGCACACAGAGATCACAGTCAGTCTGAGGCTGGTTTCTCCCTCTCTCCAGATCACCAATAAGACTCTCCACTGGCACAGCTATAGGATTAAGATCTCAGCCGAGCAGTCAAGTCAAAACCTCCAGCACCCTCTCTGTCCAACCAGTGCTTTGTGTCCCTGCTCAAGTAGCTGACACACACACTCACACTTACACACACACTTTGAGATATGATATATATACAAACACACAGACACTTCTGGGGAAGGCTGGCACAGGTTTACTAGCTATGCCCCCTTCTGCCCAGACTAAAAGTTACTGATCAATGATAGCGCTTTATCAGCTACTATAAGGCCCTTCCCAAAGGGTGATCAGTCCTATTGTGTTATGTTACTATTGTCCAAATGATGTGTGACCAATACTTTTGAGGCTATTGGAGTGAACTATACAGTGTCACCAAATACATATACAAGTATTCCAAGAGCTTAAATATCTCTAAACTAACCTGTCACAATTAAAATGTTTAAATATATTTAAAAATAAATAATAAAAGAACAGGACAATACTCAAAAAACACAGTAACTGCAGAGTTCAGAATCACAGGAAATATTTAAAACAACATTACAGGACAGTCTCAAATAAATGCAGAAAACATCTAAACTAATCTTTACTATATTCCTATCTATCTAGGAGAGATTACTGTACCCTGATTACTTACTATTAGCAAGGCAAGTACTGATGAAAGGATGTTTCCAGGTCCAAAGACAAATACAAAATGCACAGTCTCTGACAGAGTTCAAAATTAATATCAAAACATTACTGCTGGGTCAGCTGAATGACATCACTTTTTGACACCTGCCTTCAGTTCCCAGGCTAACAGAAACCAACACCTCTGTGTCAAAAATACTTATCTCTCAGATGTGAAGCTGCTGGGAAGTAATACAGCAATAAAAAAATCAGTTTACATATGAAACCTAGTAATTATTTCTGTTTCAAGACAATAGGTAAACCCCTAGCTCTAGACATTGTGTCTGCTTGCTGCACTGAAACTAACTTTTTATAGCACATTGTAAACCACTTAATTTCAACTTATTTTCTTAAAGCTTTGTAAATTAACTATGTATGTTCCAACGTCTACCATTAAGACATACATTTGCAATGGCATATAGCTTACATCCATTTCTGTTCTGTCCCAGTAAGGTACACTGTGGTTACATTCTTGAAGCTCAGTACATAACATACAGTTTTCTTACATTTGTAAAACAAGCATATGTATCATATCAATATTCACAAATGACATGATTATTTACAAAATTCTAGATAGCTGGGCTGGCAGTGTTACAGCTCTGTGTCACTGAGACTAACAGCTGGTGTCAGAACCGTGGCCTTAAGCTCAACGCCAAAAAATGTGTTGTCATCCTCTTTGGGAAAAACCCGGTTTCCATGAATTACCAAATCGATGGTAGTCCACTGATCACAGAAGACGTTATAAGAGATCTGGGAACACAGGTTGACTGCAGCCTCTGTTTTGACCACCACAATGACACTGTGGTCAGAAAGTCCTTCTATGTGGCACATCTCATTACTAAGGATTTTGTATCCAGGAAGAAAGAGGTCATTGTCTCCTCTAGTCTTCCTTCATTAGGCCAATCATCGAGTACAATGCCCCAGTTGACATTTACCTCACTAGACATCTGCAATAACTGGAGTGGCCACAAAAGTACCTCAAAAAGAGGATCCTAGGCCTTAAACACTTGTCCTATATGGACAGACTCAATAAAACTCCAACTATTCTCTGTCTCATATCACCTACTTAGAGGCGATGTCTACTTAGGTTCATAGGTTCATACTAGGCTATCTGCCCTAGGGAATTTACAAGCCTAGCCAGAGTCTGTTTCACTTTTGCCACCCCTTGGAATGAGTTTACTGTGCCCTTTTTAAGGTTGTGTTTACTATGCCTCTGTCTAGTAGTGACACAGAAGTGATCCCCGGGGTAAACCTATGATCTCCCATCCACTTGTCAAGATTTTTCTTGAAGTGAGTCAGTGAGGGGCTCTGCCTAACATGGACTGGGATTCTATTCCAGAGTGAAGGGAGCCTCTGGGTTATGAATCTGCCCCTCCAGCATGTCCTATTTATTTCTGTGCTGAGGTTCAAGTCACTCGATTGCGTAGCTCTAAGGGATTTGGATTTTCTGAAGTGGAGTATGTCCATTAATTCTGGGTTGGACATGGCTTTGTACATCAGGCATAGATCGCCTGAGAGTAGGCGGTATGCAAATGAGTAGAGCTGGAGTTTCTTTAGCCGAGCAGCATATGGCATCTGTTTGAGTCCCTTGATCCTCTTAGTAAGGTATTTTGGGGTCTTTCTAGTTGTTGCAGGTGTTGGGTAAGGTACATCCCAAATGGGGCATTGTACTCAATTATGGGCCTGATGAGGGATGAGTAAAGGGGCACAATGACCTCCCTTGATCTAGATGTGAATCCTTTCATGATAAGGTGGGCTATATAGAAGGTCTTTCTAATCACTTTGGCAATGTGGTTGTCAAAGAAGAGGTTACTATCAACTTGGGTCCCCAGGTCCCTAATTACTTCTTCTGTACTTAATGGATTACCTCCTATGTGGTAATTTGTGGGCACTTTGTTTTTGCCAAAGGGTATAACTATACACTTTTTGGCATTTAGTTTAAGGCCATGACTCTGGCACCAGTTTTCCATCTCTATGAGACCCTTTTGGAAGATGCTTGTGTCAGCTGGAGAGTCAATTATGGCACCCAGTTTGCAGTCATCTGCGAACTTGGTCAGCCACAGTCCTCCCGTGTTAGCCTGTACCTCAGAAAAATATATTATGAATAAGAGAGGTCCCAGGACTGAGCCCTGTGGGATGCCACTTGTACCTGGTTTAGAGTCTGACATGGCTCCAGCAATTCTGACCATGTGGGTTCTGTCCTTGAGCCAGTTTGCAACGCATCTTATGACATAAGGGTTTATATTTAGGCCGGAGAGTTTGTCTACGTTGCCCAATTGGGGTATTGTGTCAAAGGCTTTTGTGAGGTCTAGGTAGGCTGTGTGGACCACCTTACCCTCACCAATGGCCTTGGTGACTGTTTCAAAGAAATCTACCAGGTTTAGGAGGCAGGATCTGCCCTTGACAAAGCTGAATTGGGTAGGCTCCAGTGTCTGTAGGTCCCCAATGTCATTGTTTATGAGCTCCATAATGATTCTCTCCATAGCTTTGCAGACCTGGCTAGTCAGGCTTATGGGGCAGTAGTTTTCAGGGTCCATAGAGGTGCCTCATTTGTGGAGTGGGATCACTGTTGCTGTACACCATTCTTTGGGTACATATCCTGTAGTAAGGCTAAGATTGAATAGCAGCTTTATGTGAGGGTATAGCTCTTCCTGGAGTTCATGTAGCATGCAGCCTGGGACACCATCTGGTCCCATTGATGCTGTGTTTTTTACTTTGGAGAGGGCGGCTCTCACCTAGGCATCTGAGATGTCAGGGAGGCAACACTCTGCTGGGATAGATATTTGTCCTTTTGGGGGGGGGGGTTTGCACTGAACCTGTCTGCCGGGATGCTGGCAATGTCTGAGGGTTCAGTGTATTTTTTGTTATTATGGACTAACTCTGAGCATATCTGGGAGTTGCCACCCAGGTTTCTAACATAACTAAAGAAAGCCTTATGATTATCTTTTGTTGCTTGTGCAATTTTTCTCTCGAAAGTGGCCTTGGATGATTTTATGACTGATCATAGTTTTTTGCTAGTACTGATCAGAGATGCCTTCCCTTTTAGGGATTTTGCTCTGTCATGTAGTAGCTTCCTCCTTCTGTTGTATAGCTTATTTATGGCTGGGGTTCACCAGACAGGATGCTTGCCTCAGCAGATAGGGCCATGGTTTCCACTGGCCTGGGGGCCTTGAAGGATTCCACTTTGGTTTTAAGAAGTGTGAAGTTAGCTTTTGAGAAGTTCTTCACTGTGGTCTTTTGTGCTGGGGGTGGGGGCGGGATGTGGATTTCTAGTGAGATTAATTTATGGTCCGATCTTACCAATAAGGGGTATACTTCTGGTATGGAACATTGTGTCCCCATGTTGGTGATGATCAGATCTAGTATGTTTTCCCCTCTTGTGGGAGTGGTGACCAATTGTTCCATAGCATTTGAGTTTATGAATTCTAAGAACCTCTGGGCTAGGGTGTTAGGGCTTGAGTAATGCTCCCAGTCTATGTTTGGATAGTTGAAGTCCCCCAATATGATGGTGTTTGGAGAGACCTTCATATTCTCCAGTGTCTTCAAGAAGGCCGAGTGGGGTTCCTGAGTTTGAGAGGGTGGTCTGTAGCGTGCTACAAACTGGAAGGCAGTTTTGCCCACTGTTAGTTGCACATGGATGGTCTCCATTGCTTCGTGCAATGCCACTAACCTGGAGGTGTGGGTGTCCTTGATGAATATGGATACTCCCCCTCCTTTTGTGGATCGGTTTGAGTTTTGGGGCTGAAAAGCATGATATGAGGTATCACCTGGTAGTGCTGGGGTGCTCTCAGGAGCCTTGAACCAGGTTTCTGTCACTGCATAGACATCAATGTTCTCCATACTGAGGATGGCTGCGAGAGCTTGCATCTTGAGGTTTAGACTTCTGGGGTTGAGCAGCATTACCTTTAGTTTCTTTCTACTTGCGTTGTCTAAGGAGGTGGGTTTGTCTTTTGAGCCTTGCCTAAAAAGGCACTATGGGGGTGGCAAGAGCTTTTGCCAATATCCGAAAGCCCAGGGGTGACAGATGCAAGCGGTCCCTTGCGAAGCAACGTGGCTTGTCGAGCATGTCATCCCAGGCAGACAAATACTGGATCCCCTTTGAGTGACACCAACACTTAAGCCAATTGTTGAAATTGATCATTTTGTATTTATACTGAGGCATCATTCTTGGTGAGGGTAAGATGCTGCTCAAGTTCAGGGTCATACCGGCCTGGGCTACATGATCAGAGAGCTCCTCTATGTCTCTTTTTATGTAATCCAGGGAGGTACGTCTCAGGTCATTCACACCAGCATGGACAATGACTGAGTCATATTTGTACTTGCTTTGGAGTGACCTGAGTGCTTGTGTTTTGTGGTGGATTCTAGCGCCTGACAGGCAGCTCACTGTGACCTTTTCTTTGTTCAGCCTGGTGAGCAGGACGTCAGTGTGTCTGACTATAGAGTTACCTATTACAAGTGTATCAGGTATGTTGTTAAGCCTTAAGGGCTGTGGCTGTTTGGCGAACTGACTTTGTGAGCTATGTGTTGCCTGTGTTTTGTTTTGGGGTAGCGGTTGCTTGGGTGTCTGCTTTGGAGGTCTCTGCTGTTTTGGCAGATTTTTATTTAGAGCCTTGACTTACAAAGTCATGTCTCACCCAGCTCTGTTAGAAATGCTACATCAAAAGAAATCCCAATCCCTCCACACCACACACTCCAGATACCTCAACCTCATTACCACAATCAACAGAACATGCTGGAGGGACAGGTTCATAACCCAGAGACTGCCCATGCTATGGAATAGACTTCCCATACATGTCAAACAGAGCAACTCACTGGCTCTCTTCAAGAGAAATCTTGATGAGTGGATGGGAAATAGAAAATTCAGCCTGGGGATCACTCTAGTGGCTCTACTTGACAGAGGCACTGGGAACTAAGGTTGGGTGGCACAATGCTAGGGTAATCCTATGGGCTAGGCTTGTAAAGGCTCCAGGGCCATTAGCCTAGTACACACCTATGAACCTATGCAAATCATATTAATAATTTCAAGTGACATACAATTATTTATAAAATTCCAGATAGCTGGATTGGCAGTATTTCCCTGATGTCACATTTTTCACATCCTCAAAAACTCAAGCTAGCTCTTCAAGTGTCCTTTGAAAAATGTTGCTTGAGTAGGTTGAGCCTATATGGGAATACCTTACTCCATTCCCTGTCTTGAGATTCCAGCTACGTTGGCATTGCTGACCCTAGTACAGTGCTGCACTGTCCCATCATATGCCTGCAACCCTAGGCTCTACCATAGTAATTTGGGATGTCCTGGCTGGCTCTCTGTAGCCATTGATTCCCCTCAGACTCCTCCTGCCTTGTACATCAAATACTTAATACAAGGGCCTCCTTCAGATTCTGTTTGACTCTCTCAGGCACCCTATAAGGGTCCTGCCTAAGAGGCCTTTGGAGTCCTGTATCCACATGGTGCTGCACCAGGTGGGTGCACCCTGATTTCCCAGTGAACATGTCCTCAAACTCCTGTAACACTGCTCAGATTTCTAGAAACTGGCTAGGGAATAGCTGCTGGGACATTGCTACACCTTCTACTGAGGTGTCGGTCCAAGCCTCACTGAGAAGATCAATCACCAGATCCCCCTCAGACTACTACTGTAATCAACTGCAACTACTCAGCACAAAGGCCTCCCTATCATGGTAAGGTTTCATCATGTTAACATGGTACAATATGTGCCCCTGCCTCCTGCCTAGCAGTTCTACTATGTAGTTAATATCACTGACCTTCCTTACCACTTTGCATGGTCCCGGCCAAGCTGCCTGCAGCTTGTTGTGTCTGACATGAATGAGAACCATCATCTGCTACCCTACAGCATATTCTCTAGCTTGAGTATTCCTGTCATACCAGCCCTTTTTCTGCTGTTGGGCTTCTGCCAGGTTCTCCTGGGCCAAGCCCATGAGTTCCCTGAGCCTTGTCCTGAGATTTAGGATATATGCCACAACAGACTCCTTGCAGGATTTACACACACCCTCCCACTCATCTTGAATCAAATCTAGATGTCCCCTCCCCTATGCTCATACAGCAACTCAAATGGTGAAAAAACCTGTGGATTCCTGGGGCACCTCTCTGAAAGCAAACAACAGATGGGGAAAATATTTGTCAAGTCCCTCTTAAACTGGTCTGCAAATGTCCATAGCATCGTCTTGACTGTAGAGTTTAACCTGTCAACAAGACCATTAGTCTGGGGATGGTAGGGGTGGTCTTTAGGTGTTTACCCCACAGTACTTCCACAGACAAGCCAGCGTGTCTGACATGAAATTGGCACCTCTGTCAGTCAGGATTTCTTTTGGAAAACCTACCCTGCTGAAAATTTCTAACAAAGCATTTGCACCTTTTCTGCCTCAATGGAGGACAGAGCCACCGCTCAGGATATCAATATCACCTATGAAACTATTATCATGGGTGACACAAATATTAATTGGTCTTCCATTTAATCCTCCACACACCCTATACATATCAACCTTTTTAAATACTCTCAGCTCATCAACCTACCTACAAGACCCTCTAAAGATCTCTCCACTGGCAGTACCCTAGATTGGATATTAGTCTCTCACCCCCACTATTATACCGACAGTGGAACTCTTCCCAACTCACTCAGTGACCATCTTCCCATCTTCCCATCTTCACCAAACGTCTTCCATGTACACCACAGGCAACACATAACTATATTAGCAGTCACAACCTAAAAAACTTTAACCCAGTAACCTTCTCAGACTCCCTAAAATCAATAAATTGGAACCCACTAAAAAGTCTACCCCTGGATAATACTGTAGCTTACTTCAATACTAATTTCCTAAATCTCCTGAATAGCTTCGTACCCATAAAAACCAAAAGAATATGGAACAATACTGCCCCCTGGTTAACAAAAAACACACTAACTACATGCGTTTGAGAGACAAAACCTGGGCATGCTACCAAAGAAACAAAACCCCCTCTAACCTTAACGAATTCAAAACTCTTCGTAACAAAGTTAAAAAGCTTATTACTATAGATCAAAAAGACTACTTCTCCACACTTCAAAACAACCATAAAACAAATCCTCAAAAATTCTGGAAAGGCATCAACAAACCCATAAATCCTGGCACTACAGTAAACCCAAGTCCAGACCCAAAAGCTCCAGATATCAATCTCACCACCCAATTCAACTCTTTCTTCTTAGACTCTATCTCTAAACTAACCACTTCCTTCTCCAATATCAACCCACCCTCTATGCCCACACCCCTCCTCCTACCCCTCATCTCCTACCTCTCATCTTCCATCTTTCTCCCTAAAACCCATCCCTACCTCTACCATAAAAAAACTATTGCAAAAGTTAAACCATGTACTAATGCACCTGATAATATACCCTCATCATTCCTTAACATAGCTGCCGAAGCCATCTCCTTTCCCATTAGCATCCTAATAAACCGATCTATCCAAGAAAGTTATGTTCCAATACTCTGGAAAAAAGCTTTCATCATATCTTTGCATAAAGGAGGCAAAAACAACGACATCTATAACTTCCGCCCCATCGCCATCCTTTCTCCAATATCAAAACTCTTAGAAAAATGCATCCATCTCCAACTCCTCCCCTATCTCCTAGATAATAACCTACTAACCTCCACACAACATGTTTTCAGACCCGGCCACAGCACCATGACTTCCCTTCTTTCCTTCCTAGAAACTGTAAATGCAGCTAGAGATTCTGGCTGTATTGTATCCACCCTCCTTCTCGACCTCTCTAAAGCCTTTGATACTATATCTCATAGCCTTCTCTTTACTAAGCTATCTAACTTAAACCTTTCCCCTGCCTCTATCAATTGGTTCACCGGCTATCTCTCCCACAGGCAACAAGCAGTCAAATGGAAAACAGCCATCTCCGCCTTCCTGAACACACCCACTGGAGTCCCACAAGGCTCCATCTTGGGCCCTCTCCTCTTCAATATATTCATAAATGACTTCTATCACTCAGTTCCCCACGCCACACTCGTTCAATATGCAGATGACTCCACAATTATCTGCACAGACACATCCATTCCAACTCTCTTAAACTTAACCCAAGACACCTTCTCTACCACTGAACAATGGATGAAAAACAATCATCTTGCTCTCAATGCATCAAAAAACAAGCTTATGATATTTACCCTCTCAAAAAACACAACCATTGACAAAAATACATTCTCTATCATCAGCCAAAACCACACACCTCTTGAACTAGTATCAGAAAGCAAACTACTAGGGGTCCAGATTGATGACAAACTCATATTCAATAGCCACTTACTACTAAACATAAAAAAAACCCCACATTAAACTTGGTATGCTTTATCGCCAACATCAATTCCTCTCTACAACTACTAAGCTCACTCTGGCTACAACATTCCTTATCCATTCCCTTCTTTACGGCGCTCCTATCCTAACAAACCTTCAATCATCCCTTAAAACAAAACTGTCCACATGTTATAATAAAATTGCAAAATTTGCCACTGGCCACAAAGCATCTACCCACCACTGTGTATCTCTCCACAAACTAAACTGGCTTGAGCTTCCTAACTATCTGCCCTTTACTCAGCTCAGTTTTGCCCACAAACTCATTTTCCAACCATCCCTCTGTCCCTCACTCACCTCCACCTTTAAAATGCACATGCCTCAAAGACTCCTAAGATCTAATAACCAAAATCTAATAGAACTGTACAAACCTTTTCACTCTCCAGGAAAAAACCTGCTGTCCTTTGCCCTGGCACGCCAATGGAACTCCTTTTCCCCCTTCATCCGCACTACTACAAACCTCCCAGCTTTTAAAAAATCCCTGCATACACATTTATCATCCTCCTGGAAATGCTCCAGCTCTCATCCCTCCTAGTTCAACCCATCCCCTACTGACTGCCTCTTCTCTTAATTAGTTTAACATAAGTAAGCAACAACTCCTAATAAGTCTCAAATTCTACTTTTCCTTAAGTCTCAAATTCTACTTTCCTTTCAAGATACATCATATTGCAATTGTTATTGCCATTTGCTATGCTATACTTTACATATAAAATTTAACCAGAATACTAGAATTGTATTACTTATAACTTAGACCCTTCTCTATGAAACCATCTCCTTTTTTACTTAGACCCACATTTGACTACTCCTATCAACCACTATTATTGCCTTATTACCACTGTTGTTGATAATTGCTTTTAATATGATCTGTTTAATATGATTGTAAGTGTTAAAGTGTGAACCTCAATTACTTGTAATTCTTTGTACTTTGTTTTGGAGCTTTTCTCCCCAGGACTCCATTGAAAATGGGTACTTCGGGCCCAATGGACTATCCTGGTAAATCAACTACAAACAAATAAATAAATAAATATCAGGTAATATAATCTACTATCACTAGGATGTACTTTTTCCCTGTGGAACGTGGGGTACTCAGAGGCCCTACAATATCCATAGCTACCCTCTGAAATCGCTCCTCAATCACAGGCAAAGGCATCAAAGGAGCTTTCACCTCGCTCCTGCCTTGCATACCTTTTGGTACTTCTCACAGGTCTTGCAGTACCCTGTTACATCTCTGGAAATCCCAGGCCAATAAAAGTTCTGCATAATATGTCTCATGCCCATATGATCTGCAAAGGGAATATCATGGGCTATGGCTAGAAGTGCCAGCTGGTAGGCTATGGGCACTACCAAATGCTGTATTCTCTCACCCTCTAGCCCTCTCTCAGGGGTCCACTCTCCATACAGTAATCCTTTGTCCCAGTATACAGATTCTCCTTTCCTTGGGATTCAGGTGCCTCACTAGCTACCTCTTTCAGGCCTTGTAATGTAGGGTCTGAGAGCTGAGCCTGTCTCAACTCTCTTTGTAAACCTTCCCATCTCCCCTTCCAGAGAAAGTCTGGCATACTCTGACAGCGGTTCCTGACTGTCAGCCTGGGTACTACTACTCAACTCTGCCCTTGCAGTTACTCTGTCCAAGGGAACATCAGTACCCAGAAGCAGTTGTGGCTCACCTTCAGTCTTACTGCTAGAGGATGGCTCCTGACCTGAAGTAACCACCACACCAGTCCTGGTTGCAAGTGCGCAGTCTGTCTGGGTCTCCCCCAGGCGACCAGACCCACATGCTTGTCTCTTAGCCTGACTGAGTGTAACTGCATGCACACATGGTACTGGATGATCAAAATCATTCCCTATCAGGACATCTGCAGGGATATCCTCAAACACACCTATTTTCTTGGTTCCTTTTCCACCCTCCCAGTCAATGTGAACCCTAGCCAAAAGTATTTGGAATGGCATCTCTCCTAAAGCTCTGACTGGAAGAGACTGCTCAAGCAAGTAGTGCTCCTCTGTACCCATTGCAGGCTTCATAATGGTTCAGTCAGAGGCTGTGTGTCTCTTAGCCATAACCTCTTTCCCATTTACTAAGCTAGGATATAATCTCTTGTGGTAGTATGGAACCCTTTTTGTCTCAAGACAACCTACTATTGGCATTTTGTCACTCCCACTTACTGGTTCTCCCAACTTTTTTCCCCATCTTGCCTTTGTGGACATCTATATGCTACATGGCCCCACTGGTTGCATTTAGAACATGTAATCCTTGGTCCTGGATGTGTACCTGGACTAGTGGCTTCCTGTGTTACTGGCAGACTCTGTTGGGGCAGTCTGGGTTGCCCACAATCAGTTCCCTTAGACCCATAAGCAGCACAGGGTGTCCCTTTCCTGTTCAGTGATGCCATGCTTACTAGATATAGGTCTCCCTTCCTCACCAACTCATCTGCAGTAGTGCATTGTCTATCAGCTAACCAGATTCTCATTTCCTCAGGCAAACTGCTAAGGGCTTGTTCTCTCACCAAAAGGTCTGCCAGACCTTCAAATGTGGTGACCTGACATCCACTCACCCACCTATGAAAATAAGTGCTTAATTCAGCAACATAATCACACACACTTTCATCTCCCTTGCGCCTATGCTCATGGAACTTTTTCCTGTAAGCTTCAGGTGTTAATTTGAAACATTTTAGCAAACGGTTCTTTACAACATTATAATTTAAACAATCATTACCACACAATTTGAAAAGAACAGTTACAGATTTACCATGGAGTAAGGGGGTCAGGAACCATACCCAGAGCCCTTGGTCAACATTATACTTTTTACAAACCCTTTCAAACATATGAATGAAACTATCAACATCATCCACCTCTGTAAATTGTGGAAGACATTTACTGACCTTTATTGCTTCTGGGGTTTGGTTACTCCCCTCCCCATTACCTCCATGACTCTGGAGAAGAGTCAGCATCTCTTTTTCATAATGTCTCTAACTCTCATTCTCCTCAGCCTGCAGATGTCACAGTTTCTCATTTTCCTCATCCTCAAGATGTTTCAGTCTCTCTGCTGCTTTCCATTTCCAAATTCTTGGCCTCTAGCTCAAGTCTCTTTAACCCCAGATGGATTTTTAAGTCATCTGTGGAAAGGCTGAGCTTTTCATTTTCTGAGAGTTGTACATCTCCATGGTCAGTCTGACTGTCCTCCTGGTTGCTATTCTGTGATGCAGCTGTGACTAAAACTGCAATCATGTCTGCTTTAGTCAGGTTGGCATGCACCAGTCCTTTAGCCTGGCACATCTTAGCCAACTGTCTCCTTGTCAGCTTGCCATACTCCTCTGCTGATATGCTTGCCTGATCTCCCTGACTAACTAAGCTAACAAACAAAATAAATAAATAAAACAATTGTAAAATAAGACAATTGTGATATGAACTCTGAATGTTCACTGCATAGCTGATTGAGAGTGCAAACACCTTCAGGCTACAGAAATTCAATATCCACAACACTACAAGCCGATTAAAATGGGATGTGGCTATCTCATCACTATCAACCAATTAATATGTTATGTGGCTATCCCACCACTGCTACCAATTAATATGTGATGTCCCTGCACTGGTCCAGTAATCAAGGAGCCTCAATCCTCACCAGTGAGGGATATACACATTGGGAGGATGACAAGTACTCACACAGTAAATCACAATTTCCCTTAAGAGCAGACAGAGATCACAGTCAGTCTGAGGCTGGTTTCTCCCTCTCTCCAGATCCCCAATAAGACTCCACGCTGGCACAGCTATAGGGTTAAGATCTCAGCTGAGTTGTCAAGCCAAAACCTCCAGCAACCTCTCTGGCCAACCAGTGCTTTGTGTCCCTGCCCAAGTAGCTGACACACTGACACACACACACACACACACACACACACACACACACACACACACACACACACTTTGAGATTTGTTTTATATACAAACACACAGATACTCTTGGGGAAAGCTGGCACAGGATTACAAGCACTGTCCCTTTTTGCCCAGACTAAAAGGTAGTTATCACTGCCAACAACCAGCTCTTTATCAGCTACTATAAGGCCCTTCCCAAAGGGTGACCGATCCTACTGTGTGATATTATTATCCAAATGGTAAGTGTGACCACGACTTTCAAGGCTATTGGAATGGCCTATACTGTGTCACAAAATACATATCTCTAAACAAACCAGCCATAATTAAAAGGTTTAAATATATTTAATAATAAATAATAAAAGGACAAGACATTACTCAAACAGCACAGCAACTGCAGAGTTCAGAATCACAGGAAATATTTTAAAGCAACATTGCAGGACAGTCTCAAATAAATACAGGAAACATCTAAACTAATTTTTACTATATTCCTATCTATATATAAGAGAGATTGCTGTACCCTGATTACTTACTATTAGCAAGGCAAGTGTTGATGAGAGGATGTTTCCAGGTCCAAAGACAAATACAAAATGCACAGTCTCTGAGAGAGTTCCCAAATTAATATCAAAACATTACTGCTGAATAAGCTGGATGACATCAGTCTTTGTCACCTACATTCAGTTCCCAGCCTAACCAAATCAACATCTCTGTGTCAAAAATACTTATGTCTCAGATGTGCAGCTATTAGGAAGTAACAGAGCAATAAAAAACACTTTATATTTGAAACATAGTAATTATTTCTGTTTCAAGACAATAGGAAAACCCTTAGCTTTTGACATTGTGTCTGCCTGCTACACTGAAACTAACTTTTTTAAAGCACATTGTGAAGCATTTAATTTCAACTTATTTTCTTAAGGTTTTGCAAATTAACCCTGTATGTTCCAGCCTCTACCATTAAAATATACATTTGCACACGTATATAGCTTACATCCTTTTCTGTTCTTTCCCAGTTGGGTACACTGTGGTTTCATTCTTGAAGCTCAGTACATGAAATACAATTCTCTTACATTTGTAAGACGAGCATATGAGTCATATCACTATTCACAAATGACTTATGATTATTTACAAAATTCCTGATACAAATCATATTAATATTTTCAAGTGGCATACAATTATTTATAAAATTCCATATAGTTAGACTGGCAGTATTTCCTTGATGTCACATAGGGTGTGAAACATTATTAGTTATTTTAACTGTGAATATATCAAACTAACATGAGAAGATGGATAACTATATACATTGTTTAGTTTTGTACAGTGTTAGTATTTATTACCTTGTTTACAGACTGTCCAACACTTTTTAGTGACATCCATTTGGAGTATAATTAATTTGTTCTTATTTACTCTTACAACTTTTATATGGTGTTGTGATCCTACGGGTTTGTATATGCAAGTAAACAATTAGAACTACTCTGTTATCATACGTTCCTTTTTACTTCTTCATTGCTT
Source organism: Protopterus annectens (assembly GCF_019279795.1). NCBI lineage: Eukaryota > Metazoa > Chordata > Ceratodontiformes > Protopteridae > Protopterus > Protopterus annectens. The sequence goes on from NC_056734.1 coordinate 915,878,158, forward strand.
AATTTACCCCGGGATTCAGGTAGCCATATTTTCCATGCAGAAACAGTGTAGCCACTCCTGCATGGAAAATGGCCGCTGACTGATTCAGGATAGTGCTGTTTCATGTGCACGAGTGGACCAACACTGTTTAGCATGGAAAATGTGCACCATGGAAATCACCTCATTTGCTGGTGAAAAACATGCAAATGAGATGATTTAGCAATTCACTAAGGTGCCAGGTCTCAGTGCTAGAACAGTGTCAGTGCAGAAATGTATTGGGAAAATAACTAGGTACATTTCTGCAACTGACAAAACAGAGGCATGACAGCTCATAAAAAAGCATGTATTATGTACATTAGACATGCCAATGGCCAAATATAAGACCATTGGCATTGAAATGTGATTAATTATTATGAAAATGAAACTTTTTTTTGGCTGATATCGAATGTTTAAGCATAGGGCAGCGGCTTGCAAATGGGATCGGGCCAAAAATAAAAAAAGAAAAATGGGAAAATTCAATTTTAAGTTAAATATTTTGCTAGTCAATGGCATGCAGTATGTAAACAATACCAGCAGCACTGGTTGTCAAGGGAAAAGGGTCCGTTTTAATGCAGTAACTAATGACCTACACACTGGGGAGTTATATTGAATCACATATTTCTTAAAAGTGTCAGCTTGTACCTAACCATTTAGGTGCAGCAATACAACAGTGCAAGTCTAGGAGGTGAATGACTTCACAAGGGGGTGTGTCATCTTGCTGTAAGCTCATTGCAGCTCTGTGGCCCATGTTTGTCCTTAGCTAAGCACAGCTAAGGAAGAGGGTGTGTCAGATGTGCCTGAGCACTGTGTACATAACCTAAATGGGTGCATGCCCCATGCATTGGGTTTTAAACATAAAAAAAAAAACAAGAGGAAGTGGCAGCATTGTTTACATTTCAGCACTGGGTATTTGCGGCATACCTCGGGGCTTAAATAGGAAGGAATTGGGAAGGGGAAACAGCAGTAGGAAGGCAATCAAGGAGAACTAGCATAGCTGGCAGGTGGAATGTATTAGAATCAGCCAATTACACATGCAGCAGCCCAGCACACTACTATAAACTATGCAAACACCTTTCAGACTGTTTTTTCCCACAAACTCTACACCACCAGTATACACAGATGGGGATTTTTAACTGGCAAAACTAACTAAAAATGTTAGAGGCTGCTGCTGTTTTACTCCATCAATATGTGCTAGAGATTGAGGGTGGTGAGCAGGAGAATGCTGACAACCGACCTGCAGTGAGGAGGAGGAGAAGAGTGTACAGACCCAGGGTAACCTATCAAGGCCTACATGAGCTGGAGATAGTGGAGCACTATAGGTTGGACAGGGACATTCTACAGCAAATCGTCCAGCTGTGCTGTCTTTGCCTCACCCACACAGAGCCAACAGAGGGGAACCCATCCCAGTGGATACCAAGGTATGTGTAGGCTTAAGAATACTACTACAGGTACCTTCCAAAGACCAACTGGGGATGTCATGTGGGTCTTACAGGCATCAGCATCCAGGGTACTCCACCAGTTCCTGGATGCCATGACAACACATGCCAGTGAGCACATATATTTTCCCAACACCCGTGAGGTGTTGACCAGAAGTATGCGTCTCTTCCACCATAGAGCAGAATATCCTGAGGTAGTTGGCGCTATAGACTGCACACACATCTACATCAAAGCACCACCCGGTGAGCAAGGTAGAGTCTACATAAACCACAAGGGCTTCCCCTCAATCAACTGCCAGGTCATGTGCGATGCCCAGGACATTATCATGAACATGTGTGCTGGGAGCCCTGGAAGCTATCACGACTCCCACATCTAGCATTGCTCACAGCTGTATCAGGGGTTTGCCAAGGGGGGACATCTCATATGGCCATTTAGTGGGGGATGCAGACTATGCACTGGAGCCATGGCTGATGACACCCATAAGAAATGCACACACACCCGAACAAGAACACCATAATGAGGCACACACACAAACCAGGATCATTGTGGAGCATGTGTTTGGGATGCTCAAGTCACAGTTCCTCTGCCTTGACAGATCTGTTGGAGCCTTGCAGTACTCTCCAGCTATATGCACACAAATGTTTGTAGTATGTCCCATGCTATACAATATGATCCAGTGGAAACAGCTGCAGCAGGAACAGCATGGAGCAGGGCCACACAGTCCCCCACTATTGCCAAGGCCAGCACAGGCACAGAGGGACTCGGAGGAAGAATTTCCTGAGGCTGCCCCTGAAGGCAGAAGGAGGCATGCCCAGTATGCCCAGGCCTTGGCAAAAAGGCAATGCATAGCACACACACTGACACTGTAGGGACCCAGGGACTGATACTTCTCTCTGACTCATACATACAGTAAAAGGGATGCCAAACATGACACTACCTGTCCCTTAACATGTATAGGGAGTGTACTATGTGCATCCAACATAGTCCGCCCTCCAGCACCACCCTCAATATTGGACCAGCATCAAGGTAAGTCACCCTTCCTATCAATTACTGAATGGAGTAATATGTTCTGATAGTTGTATGTATGGTATGGATGCAAGTATGCAAAGGAATTAGGTGGCTGAATGACATAGAAGCAGACAGCTGACAGCTATATGGGTCAGCAGGAAATGCATAAAAAATACTGGTGTTAACATACTAGGCAGTAGTACAGAACGTGACAATCTTCACTGCAGTACATGTGATGGCCCAAATAACTGTGGGTGTCAATAGGTCACCCACATTGATGTCAATGAGGGTCACATACCCACCACCAGTCTCACCAAGCAGGGCAGGTATAGATGACCATAAAAGACTGGGCTAAGACCCCCAAATGATGGCAATGGAGAACAGCCCCCCTCCAGACTTACACGGACATACTACAACAGGTCTGGCAGTTGCATTTTAGTTCTGAAGGTTAAGAAGTTTGAAACTGAAATGTATGCCATTAAAACATAACATGTGCACTCTACTGATATGCCTCCTTTCTGCATGATAGGTCACAATACAATATGAAATGAAAGTCAACAGAGTAACCGAAATACCAGTACAATCATTGCAAATGTTTAAAGTCTTCAGGTTCATAGGTTCATAGGTAGGTATTATGCTATCAGCCCTGGGGCCTATACAAGCCCAGACAAAAAAGTACCTTGGCTTTTGCCACCCAAGAAAATTATTTTCCTGTGCCACTGTTGAGCAGAGCCACAGAGGTAATCCCCAGGGTGAATTTCTTATTTCCTATCCAATCATCAAGATTTTTCTTGAAGAGTGCTAATGAGGAGCTTTGTTTGATATAGATAGGTAGTTTATTCCAGAGTATGGGAAGTCTCTGGGACAGGAATCTATCCCTCCGGCATGTTCTGTTTATTGTGGTGACAAGGTGTAGGTCCCTAGAGCATGTAGCTCGGAGGGATTGGGATTTCTTTAAGTGGAGCATGCCCAACAGCTCTGGGTTTGACATAGCTTTGTATATTAGGCAGAGATCACCTCTGAGTAGGCGATATGCGATGGAGTAAAGCTGGAGTTTTTTTAGACGGTCTGCGTAGGGCAACTGTTTGATGCCAGTAATCCTCTTTGTGAGGCATTTCTGCAGCCTTCCAGTTGTTGTAGAGGTCTTGTGAGGTACATACCAAAATGGGCATTGTACTCTATAATGGGTCTAATGAGTGATGAGTAGAGGGGAACAATTACCTTTTTTTCTGGATGAGAAACCTTTTGTGATGAGGTGTGCCATGTAGAAGGATTTCCTGACTACTGTGGCAATGTGAGACTACTGTCCACCTGTGTCCCAAGGTCTCTTATCACACTTTCGGTGTTAGGTATACTACCGCCTATGTAGTAGTTCATGGGTACAGAGTTTTTACCAAAGGGGATGACAATACACTTTTTGGCATTGAGCTTGAGGCCATGGCTTTGACACCAGGCATCTGTCTCAGTGAGGCCCTTTTGTAGGATGTCCACATCATTAGGAGTTTCAATTATGGCTCCTAGTTTGCAGTCATCTGTGAACTTCATTAGCCAAAGAGCTTCTGTGTTTGGTATCTACTTCACTGAAGTACAGGCTAACAGGAGAGGACCCAGGACTGAACACTGTGGTACTCCACTTGTCACTGGTCTGAAGTCGGATTTGCAGTCTGCTACTTTCCTAGTGTGGGTTCTGTCAGTGAGCCAGTTGGCAACCCATCTTGTGACATACGGATTTATACCTAGTTTAGTGAGTTTATCTATATTCCAGAGTGGGGGGTGGTGTTGAAAGCCTTGGCAAGATCTAGATAGGCTGTGTGAACCACCTTACCCTTGTCTATGGCTTTGGTGACTGCTTCAAAGAAGTTTATCAGGTTTAGGAGACATGATCTGCCTTTTACTAACATGAACTGGGTGGGATCCAGAGTTTGAAGATTACCAATGTCTTTGTTTATAAGTTCTGTGATGATACATTCCATGGCCTTGCAGACGAGGCTCATCAGGCTAATGGGGAGGTCCGTGGTGGCTCCCCCCTTGTGGAGTGGGATAACCATTGCTGTGCGCCATTCAACAGGCACAAGACCTGAGGTTATGATTAAACATGGTACCTAGGTGGGGTGCCAGTTCATTCTGTAGTTCATGTAGAACGTAGCCTGGGATGTTGTCTGGTCCCATGGATGCTGTGTTTTTGGCTTTGGAGAGTGTGCTTTTTACCTGTGCAGCCGTGATTACAGGAACTTTGCATTCTTCCAGTATAGAGATGGGCTCTTTAGGGGGTGAGAGGGGGGTAAAGTTAGCACTGAACCTATCTGCCAGGATGTTTGCAATGTCAGTTGGGTCTCTATATTTAGTGCCATTATGCTGTAACTCAGAGCAGATCTGAGTGTTGCCATTGAGATTCTTGACATTGCTATAGAATGCTTTGTGGTTGTCATTAGAATCAGTGGAGATTTTGTTTTCGTAACTAGCTTTGGAGGATTTTATCAGGGATCGCAGCTTCTTACTGAGACTGCTCCTCCACTTGTGGGATTTTACTCTCTTTTGCAAGAGTTTCTTCCTTCTGTTGTACAGTTTGTTTATGGCAGGGGACCACCAGATTGTGCACCCCCCCAACAATCCCATGTAGAAATGCAGTAACATGTAAGTTTGAGGAGTAATATCACTGGAGCACAGATTGCCAGAGCTGCCCCAATCTATATTGTTGCATGTGTACAATATGTAGGGTCATTGTGGTAAGTTTGTTGTTTGTGTTTAATATTGCCAGGAAATGGTTAGCATGTGAGCCTGTATGGTTGTGTCTCAGTGGCCTAGGTGCAGTACAGTGATCGACAGGGCCATGTTCCACCTGCAGTGTCAACCACACTGCTTCTCAGCTACACCAATGTCAGCAGTTGTACATACTCACTGTCTATATCTCAATATCTGTCATCAATGGAAAGCGGGACATGCCATGAATGGGGGCCTATACATAGAAACAGTACACAGGTGGAAGTAACCTATACAGAGTGCATATAAAATAACTGTCAACTGCACATAACTTTGGAATTATACATAGAGATTAGCATCACATTAGTCGCCCCCCTAGTTTGGAATACTGGTACTCTGGCCAATCACTGGCAGACCACAATAGGCACAGTTATAAAGTAATGACAGGCTGCCCATGTCCACACACAAGCCAGCATAAGGGGACTGTCCCAGGTACATCTGTGAGTCAGGGGTTAGTAGCTTCCATATCACATATGCACCCAGCTCACCACACCATTAGCCACAGGTTTATCACACGTCATATCCTTGCTGTAGGGAATGAGTACAGAATTAACCCATCTCTGTATGGGACTACATACATGATGCTGCATGCTGAATAGGTGTCCCATGCAGGTGTGTCCCTAGATGTAAGCAGCAACCTGACCACATCCAGACTCATGGATCAGTATGACATGGAAGGACTGACAGGAACACCTCAACCACTTACCAGTATCACCCCCGGGTACTGCACTGGCTTGAAGCCTGAGAACACATGAGTAACAGAATACACTGGCCTGCTACAGATGGCCTGCCACACTCTCAAAATCCCTACAGTCCTCTGGCAAAGGCCCTTGCCTCACCCATAGTGCCAATGTATGGAATGTCAGGGGGTCCTAACTAACAACCTAACACAGTAAACAGAAAACAAAAGTGATGCCATGCTGACAAATGCCAGTAGCATGCCTCCCCATGTCCTACTGCAAGAACTGTGGACCAGGCCATACATACTACTGGGATAAAGGCCCAACTATAGGGATACCTTGGAGATATTGCTTTAATAATGTTAGGAAGAGGAGAGAATAACAGAGGGGGTGTAGAAGCATTGCTGTCATGGAGTGTGTGAAGTCTGAAACTAATGTCTGCCCATACTACCCCCTGACTGCAATCACATGAATGAATAGCCACAAAACTGCTTGTAAACCCGAATGTGAAGGTAAACTGACCAGATATATCAGTCCTGCCACTGGATAACCTGGGTGTATCTGTACAGCTGTGAGGTATGGCCCCAGCAGGATATGGCCATTCCATTAAGTTGAGAAAAGCACAAGAAGGGGATCCCCAGCCAGCATACTACCAAGGTGCTGGACCATTTACACAGAACCAGCAGTCTACTGCCTGTAGCTACCCCTCCACAATGGCTGGAGTGTGCCAGAATATGTAGTATATATGCCTCAGAATATTGGTCTCAGCATTATTCATCTTGTATTGCCCTGGTAAATAACTGTGAGCAAAGAATGATAACTGTCAGTAGTTGATGACATGATACATCACAGTGTAAAACAGTATGTATGTCAGAAAATCTATGCTACAACCAACCATGTTACACAAGCAGCACAGACAGCAATAGTTACAGTATCCCCCATATGTTACGTCCATTGTTTCTCAATATTGGCAACCTATCTACAGATATCCTGCAGAAACAGGTTGCTAGATGTAGCTGTAGCTCACAAAACCCTAAACTGGAGTCCAACTCTCCCTGCACACAGTCAATATAGAAGGTCATACTGGGCATGCGCCTACACTTAGAGAAATGCAGCCCATGTCTGACAACACAGTGGACTATGGATATCTGTTATTCACAGATGTCTATGCACACACACCAACTTGTACACCAGTGATACTTCACACAAACTCACACACACACACACATACACACACACACACACGCACACACACACACGCACACACACACACTGGATAGGAGTACTCACACATATCTATGGCCAACATAATATAATTTGTCAAACATACACACACACACAGATGTGGGGAAGAGAGAGACAGGCAGCAACAGAGAGAATCCCATTATGAGGCCTTTCCCACCCAGTACACATCCTATTTGCCTATATCACATGATGTACTGATGTCATTCACTGTAGAAATTCCTTTGGTTAGTCCTCAGCCCTATAGTCTCAGTGGTTCTTGTGATAACTGTGTAACACTATAGTACAAATAAGTATCCATGTAGCAGTTGTAATTTCAGTCCTGTCAAATGTAAAGCTGTGTGTTTCTAGATGAATGTGTTTGAGGCCATTCACACACAGTATACTTCCCATTGCCCTACTTTAGCACTCCTGCTGATGTTAGTCACCCTGAAATAACCCTTTGGGCAGCTTATAGCCCTATAAGCTCTGTGGGACTTGTGATAACTGTGTAATACTATAATATAGCAAACTAGTTAGGTAGGAGTTCTAATCCTTGTCCTAGTAACTGTGAAACTGTGTGTGTTTAAATGAGAGAGTGTGTGTGTCTTTGTAGAGACATTATTTTGTGGCCAGTCACCCTCACTATACTTACCTTACCTTTCCTTTACCATTGCCACTGATGTCACTCACCTGCAAAAATACCTTTGAACAACTCTCCAGCATATAAACTTCGTGGCACCTGTGATGGCTGCATAATGCTATAGTATAGCAAACTAGTTAGGTAGGAGTTGTAATCCCTGTCCTGGTAACTGTGAAAATGTGTGTGTTTGTATGAATGTGTATGTCTTTGTAGAGACATGATTTTTGAGGCCAGTCACACTCACGTCACTTCCCTTACTCCTCCTTTAGTACTGCTGCTGATGTCACTCACCTTCAAAGATGCATTTGGACAGCTCTTCAACATATAAGCTCCATGGTGCTCATGATAACAGTGTAATACTGCAATGTAAAACATTACTTAGGTAGGAGTTCTAATCTCAGTAATGGCAATTGTAATAGTGTGTGTGTATATCTGTAGGTTGAGGTATTTTGTGTCCATACACAGCCAGTACATTTCAAAGTGTAATACTTTACAACGGCTGCTGCTGTCACTCACCTTAGAGGTATGTTTAGATACTGTTCTATTTATAAGCTTTGCAGCATGTGTGATAAATGTGTAATACTGTAGTAACAATAATTACATAGATAGGGGTTTGAATCTCATTCCTGGCAAGTGTTTGTGTGTATGTGTATATATATATATATATATATATATATATATATATATATGTGTGTATATATATATATATATATATATATATATATATATATATATATGTGTGTGTGTGTGTGTGAGAGTTCATACCTTAAAGATTTTGGCCCCATTTACACCCAGTACACTTCTCCGTGCCCGACTTTAGCAGTCCTGCAGATATAATTCACCTTAGAAGTACCCATTGGCAACCCTAAACCATGTAACGTCAGTGGTGTTTGTGGTAAATGTGTAAAATAATGGTCTGAAAACATAGTTAGATAGAGGTTTGAACCTCACTCCTGGCGATTGTAAAGTTGTGTGTAGGGCAAAATAGTTTATTAAATCTCTCACCCACTACATCACCCAATGCCAGTATTTACAAGGGCTGGTGATGTTCCTCACCTTAGAAGTATCTTGGGACAACATCCATCCTATAATGTGGCACATGCGATAAATGTGTAACACTGTTGTAGCAATACATACATAGGTACGGATTTGAAATTCAGTTCTGGCACATGTGTTTGTGTGTTTGCGTTTGTGTGTGTGTGTCTGTGTGTGTGTGTGTGTGTGTGTGTGTGTGTGTGTGTGTGTGTGTGTGTGTTTCTGTCTGTCATCAGTATCCTGTGTGGGTGTTGGTGTGATTGTGTGATAACAGGATCCATTGGGGTGGTGGGTTTTGCTAAATTATTATATTGAGGACCTAGCATATTTCCCAATGTCCACATTACAAGGCCAACAGTCACAAAAACACTGTAGAGATTGGTGTAGACAATCCACATCCCTAAATATGCAGTGCCATGTGTAATGACTATGTGACAGTATGGATTACTTAACAATATAGGCAACCCTTCTAATACTCAGAGACCACTCTCCACCCAGGAATCATGCACAAACACACTTGCCTAGGCATCAAAAACTATATCAGTAGTTCTCTTGCAAAGTGCCCCACAGATAGTACCCACGGTGTGATTGCAGTGGACTCCATGTCAAATCAATGACCAGACATGACTGGTGTCAAACAGGGTACAGACAAATGTCTTCTCATTTTTGTGATCTACTCTTATGAGGTGCAGAAGAACACAAAGGCACCCTGGCTGATAATTTTGCATACAACACTAAGGTGGGTGGTAGCATTCCTAATCCATGTGATGTTGACATCACGCCCAAATGCCACCTGACACTTATGACTTTTTTTAGAACCCTGGACATTGCCACAATGCCAAGAGATGTGCCACAATTGGCTTTGGGAACACCATGGCTCACATGAAGTAATACATTGGTGGTAGTCTACTGAACAGTGATGATATTATAACAGAATGGGGAACACAGGTTGACAATCAGCTGTCTGTTGACCACAACACTGCCACTGACATCAGAAAGTACTTTGATGTGTTACATCTCCTGACTAAATGTGTGTTATCCAGCAAGTAAAAGGACATGGTCACCCTGTTCCATCTCCTCAGTAGCCCAATCATTGTGTACAGTAGCTCTTTTGCCATGTTTCCCACTGGACACCTGCAACAACTGTAGAGTCTGCAAACGTACCCCATAAAGTGAATAGCATGCTGTATACATATGCCCTGTATGGACAGACTCCAATAACTCCAATGAATCCCCATATCATACTGTCTATGTAGGTGCAATCACTACCTCAGTTACATAGCCATGTCTCACCAAACTAGGTCAGGAATGCTACTTCTGAAGATAACAGTCTGTCCACACAACATGTCCCAGAGACCTCAAGCACACTTCCACACTTCAAAGAACATGCATGAGGGACAGGTGCACAACCCAGACACTGTCCATGTTATGGAATATAAATCACATACATGTGAAGCAGTGCACATCACTGGCCACCCACAGTAGAAATCTGGATGAGTGGATGGGGAATACAATACCCACCCTGGGGACCACTCCAGTGACTATACTCCTGAGCCATACTGGGGACTATTGTCATGTAGCCTGATGCCAGGGTATTCCCTTAGGCTAGCCTTGTAGAGCCTTAAGTCTCATTCACCTACTACACACCTATGAAGCAATGAACCTATGGATCTCAGTACTGGCAAGTGTGTGTGTGCGTGTGTGTGTGTGTGTGTGTGTGTGTGTGTGTGTGTGTGTGTGTGTGTGTGTGTGTGTGTGTGTGAATAGTAATCTCAATGTGTTTGATTGATGAATATCCCCTGTGGCTGTGGTTATCAGCAATTCCAGGTGTGTCCAAATTACAACACGTACCATTCTCCACTCTACAATAGGTGCTGTAAATCAACTCATACCTATGTACAACCCTCAGCCCTATAATCTGTGAGGCATATGCAATCACTGTGTTACAGACCAGGAAAATCCATACAGATACAGCTGTACCCTGCCTAAGATGTGGTGGATGTGTTACCACACTGCCATACCCCTTGGTCTTGCTGCAAGGCCACATCCTGGTGACACCCAGATGCCTAGAACAAAAACAGGATACAGCATGTGAGAACACATTCACTCAGGACTTCACTTTTGGGGGGAGAGACGGGTAAAGCTGGCACTGACTGTGTTGCCAAGACTGTGGCCAATATCTGTTGTCTCAGGATAGGTATTAGGATTGTGCAGTAACTCACAGCACTTGTCTTTAATGCTGTGTAGGCTGTTGAGGTAACTACCAAAGGCTGTTGTGATTGTCATCAGTGTCTGCTGCATGTCTGCCATCATAGATGCCTGTATGGGAATCCATGAGGGATACCAAGTTGTGTTTGAGGCTAATAAGGGAGTTCAACAGTCATTGGACACCACCTTTCTCTGCAACAGTGTCCTCCTTCTGATGTACACTTTAGTAATGGCAGGGGACCATCACATTGCCTCTCAGTGTTTGGAGGACAGTGTCTGGGTTCTGTTGGCTCTGGCTAGTACTATGCATTCATGTACCTGTTTGTACAGTGCATATGTATATGATTCCACAGTCATGCAGCTATTTCCCATTACCATGGGTACAGTGACTGTTTTCATGGCTGAAAAGCCAGCTTTGGAGAGGTTTTACAAGGTGGTTACCTTTATGGGGGGGGGGGTGTGGCTGACATGTTGAGTTCCATGTTGATTACAGACTGTGTGGATCTCACCATGCAGGGATTTTCAACTGTGGATGAGCAACAATCCCATATTTAAGTAGTCAACACAGGTCAATGTTGTTGCATCCTATACTGGGGGTCAGTATGAGCCAGTCCAAGGGCATTGGAAATGATGAATCCCAGGAAGTGTTGGGCCACTGTACCACAGCTTGACTACTTTCCCCAGGTGATGGAGGGGTAGTGGAAGTCTCATACTATGTCAGTGTTGCATTGGACCATCATAGATGGCAGGGTGTTGAGGAATGTGCATTGAGAGTCTAAGGACATAGATGTGTTCCCATAGCAGGCTATGGTCTGTATTTCACCATTACCCCAAGGCAGTTGTACCAGATGCATCTCCAATGCATTATACTGGGATACTAGTCTGGAGGTGTTCCTATCCATAATGAATGTGGAGGTGTGGGGTGGTCTATGTTTGGGGGCTGACAGCTGTGGAATGCATTATAGCCTGATACTGCAGGGATGCTGTCTGCTGCTATGAACCATCTCTCCATTACACCAGATATGTGTCCTCCACTCCAATGAGTGCTTTGAGTGACTGCACCTGACAGCTAGATGTCTACTATTGAGCAGCATGACCCTCAGATTGCATACATGTCTAGCTGTTATGGTGGTAATTACATTAGGAACACTGCCTAATTAGGCATCATAGGGGTGGCCAAGACACTTAGCCAGTACATGAAAACCCAGTGCTGACAGATGTAGGACATCTGTAGCAAGTCACTGGGTTTTGTCAGTCATGTCATCCTAAGCAGAGAGGTACTGGATCCCCTGAGAATGATACAAAACATGTAAGCCAATGTTGCAGTCAATCATCTGTTGGTAGTACCGCAGCATCATTCTGGGTGATGGCGGTACATTGCTCAGGGCTACTGTCACACCTGCCTGGACCACATAATCAGAGAGTTCAACTATGTCTCTTGTCATGTATTCCAGGGAGATGTATCCCAAGTCATTCACACGAACATGGATACAGAGTGATACTCGTAGTTGTTGTAGAATGACAAGACTGGCTGTGTCATGTGTTGGATGCTGGCATGTGATAGATATTTGGCTGTTACCTGCCCCATATTCAACTTAGTGAGTGGGATATGTGTGTGCCTCAGTATTGAGGTTCCCATGATCACTGCATTGTGCAAGATGGTTAGCCTTAGGAGCTTAGGTTGAGGGGCACACTGTGTAGGTTAAATATGTGTCCCTTGACATGTGCCATGTCACGGTGCCTAAGTGGGTGTCTGTCTGTGCCATTTGGGTAGATGTCCATTGAGTACGTCTGTGAAGGTGGGTGTGAGGCTTTTCACTGTATGTCATGGCTCTCCAAGTGGGTGTCATGGCGAGCTATGTGTTCAACATGGTATGGTGCAGGTGTTGATCTTATGCTTTTTACCTGCTACTCCAGTCTTTGCTGGAGAGTGCATATGTCCACATTGGGTGATATATGGGTAACTCTCACAGGTCTCACTGTTTGGATTTTAGAGGGGAGGGTTGTCTGTGTACATGAGGCAGTTGCAACAGTGCCTCAGAATGGACAAGTGCACCAGGTTAATGGGTGAAAGCACAGAAAACTGCCCTTCAATCATGCCAGGAGGGGTGGGCATAACTAGTAAGAACTAGGGCCTACTTCTGTGATGAACGAGTACTGCTGATGGCTCGCAGGTGTGCCAGACTTCTTGATACAATAACCTTGTGAAGTGCCAAGCCATAATGTTATCTGAAGTGCAAGACAGAAAGAACTAGCATGATGTAAGGGTGGAACAGAAGGCAGAATTTCTGTGACCTGTAATACTTAACCTCAGCTGTGCAGTTATCAGCAGCTTTGTCCATATGAAAACTCAGTAACCATATGAAAACTCAGTAAGCTCTGTAGCGCATGTGGTAACTGCATACCACTATAGTCGACATAACTAGATAGGCAGGAGTTCTAATCCCAATACTTGCAAGTGTCTGTGTGTGTGAATTATGTTCTGTCTGGCTTATACCATTTTGACTTGTGTACTACCTTTCACACTTCCCCCTCACCACAATCTAGTAGTCCTGTTGATGTCATCCACCTTAGAAGTACCTTTGGACTAGATGGAAATCTATAAGCTATGTGGTGCATCTGATAATTTTGTAGCACTATAATAACAATAACTGAATAGGCAGAACTTCCAATCTCCCTACTGTCAACTGTTTGGATGTGTTTGCATGAGAATCATGTAGTGTGTGGGATACACCATGTTTGACCTGTGTACTACCTTTTACACTTACCATCACTCCAATTTAGTAGTCCTGTTGATGTCATCCACAGTAGAAGTACCTTTAGAGTAGGTGAAAATATATAATCTCTGTGGTGTGTCTGATAACTGGGTAGCACTAGAGTAGAAATACCTAGATAGGCATGAGTACTAATCCCAATGCTGCCAACTGTTTGCGTGTAAGGGTCATATCTGGTGTGGCTTATACCATTTCAATGTGTGTACCATACATGGCCAGTGACCACCTCCCAGTGGCATTACTTTATCTAGTGTGGTAACAGTATCTGCTTCACATGCAGCAGGTTAAACCATTGTAAAGTCTTCTGTACAGATGTGTCTGGAATATCTAGATGTTTGCAGCCTATACATGGTCGGAAGTGGTCTGTGTGCCTTAACAATGCCCATGTATGTGAAATTGTAGCCAAATAGGCCACAGTGAGTGTACTAACACATATGGCAGCATGAGGTATCATACCTGACTGAAACATTATGCTGATACATCTGCCACCCTCACAGGTGGCCAGCCTTGCAGGTGCAATACATGAGTCCAGATGCTTGGTTTTACAAGTGAACCATTCATGTTATGGGTCCCATTAAAGGTTGGAAGTGGCGTGGACTGACATATTGTAGTCTTAATTAGTATGTAACAGGAGCACCTTACATCTTAACAGGGGTGTGTATACAATTTATATCCATGGTATACCACTAATGTGTCACACATGTCCCTACCTTAGGCTATTTGTCTAGACCATTTTGCTGGTCTCTGTCCCGATATTTTGGCACTGACAAGTTGTGAGGTATGCTACAGGAATGCTGAACTCACATCAGATAGGCCACAGTGGATACCACTGTGATACAATGCAGTTAACCCCAGAACAAGTGAACATGCACAAAAAGCAATACAGCTATTCCATAAAGCAATATAGCTATTACTGATAGTTTTGTGTATGGTAAATTGCATGCCCTTCACATGAGTGGGGTATTTCCAGGCAACAACAGAACAATGTCATACTTACCAGCTTCAGGCTGCTGTCCCATATGCAGACCAGAAGGGCCTAGATATTTGTGAGAGGGAGGTATTGTCAGCAGACTCACATGGCCTTGGTACAGGATAGATGCAACATGTCTGCACATGTACAGTACTATCCCCAAAAATACACAATGTTCTGTCCTCACCATAGATATGCACCTCTGTGCATTAGAAAACCTCATCCACAACTGCAATCGGACCTGACACATGGATGTAGACACAATACAGATACATATATGTCTGATACATTAGTTAATAATCCACACAGGGCCCTTAACTGCACACTCCTCGTCCAGTGTGTGTGTGTGTGTGTGTGTGTGTGTGTGTGTGTGTGTGTGTGTGTGTGTGTGTGTGTGTGTGTGTGTGTGTGTGCGCAATCCACCTCCACAATGCCTTCCTCAGCTCCATGGTTTGTCCATTGGGTGGGTGCCCCAAGGTTGGCAAGGAGCCCCTCAGTGGTTGTCAGCAGGAGCTGGATGGCTGGGCCCCACCTGTGGCTAGCTGGTCCCTCACTACAGCAGCAGCCTGTTGACAGGCATGGAGGATGAGGTCAATGGCCCGATGCTGGAACTGCTCATAAGTTTTGCTGTGCAGGCTGGCATCCTTTACCCTGCGGACCAGACTATTCCACAAAGTGGTCCTCTCCCACACATCTTCTGCTCTCCATCCAAATAACAGGGTGTAATGTTCGATCACATATTGGGTGATGATGTCAGTTTCAGGTAGGTTAGCCCTCTGCATGTTACCTGGGAGACATAAACAGGAAAAAGATACGGTTGTCAAATTGGACATCAACAGTGGATATTACTTGCAAATAATTCAAACAACACCATAACCCTCCAATCTATCATGGCTATTGCAGCTTGCATTACACTCCTGGCCTTGAGCTATCTTATTCCCCCAGTGTTGGAGACTTGATTGCATAATACTCTATTCTCCATTCATTTCTCTGAAGAGGGTTGACAGTGGCCATCTTCCATGTGGATGGTGTGTGGATGGTGGCAGCTCTGTGTTTGACTGTGGTGTGTGATGCAGCTGTGAGCAGATGCCCGAGTTCATGTAGGAGGCAGACAGTGATGCTATTATGCCCCATGGAGATTTGCTGTTGTTGCCATCAGTAGGCAATATGTACATGCTCAACATTGCTGAGGGGAGGAGTGTGGTTGATGTGCATATTCACCTATAAAACTGGGGTGGACAGGGTGGTGATGTTTCCAACTAACCTATCAGTAGCAGGTTGCCTATATCCATGGCATATGTGTGCATGAGGTGTTCTTTACCCTCAGTACAAGGTAAATTGTGTTGTTTCCTCTGAGACTGACAACATATGTGGAGACACTGTTGCAATTGTCCTTGGTGCTGTGGATATGTCTGATTTGTAGTCATAGTCAGTCTTACAGGAACTCACCTGTGAACTTACATACTTGCTCAGATAGAGGTGGGCTTGCTTCCAAGTTGTTGCCTGCACTTATGTGTCCCTGTACGTCCAATATAGCAACCTATTATGTGGTTTGTGTAATGCTGCTGTCCACCAAAGAGGATTACTCTACCTTGGTGGAAGCTGGTTATACAGGTCAGGTACTGCTGAGTCCATATAGCTACAGTGGATATTTGGGTACACAACCCTGTTACAATGCCTGCTATTTGTGCAGTTGGAACATGACACCACAATAACTCAATTCAAATCAATTCCCACCTTTAATGTAACCTATAGCCTGTACAGTTCAATTGAAAACATAACAATCAGGTCTGTGAAAAAAATTGGAAATAATAATCAGTACAATAAGCCAGTTGAAAGAGTGTACACACCCTTAAACTGATATGTTGTGTATGCACCTCTTGAGATGATTTGGACTCTAACATCATGGCACATCTTCACTTGGCAATAGTTTCTCACCTTCCTAGAAGCACCTTTGGATTGTTTTTCAATTGAATTGTACAGGTTAGGGGTCACATTCAAGATGAGAAACATTATGAAATGATTTTCTGTGATCTGATTGTCATACAGCATACAAATGTGGCATTCCAACAGGGGTGTGTACACTTGTGGTATCCACTGTATATGGGTGTTGATATAGCTGGTAGTGGTAAGCATGGACGGAGGGTCATAACACAGTTGGACACTTTTCCGATTACTACCTGATAATAATGCCTACTCTAGCACCCATATCAGTGTCAGGGCAAGGTGACAACCAGTAGCTGTACACATTTATGTCTGTTGTATGCACTGACACTGATATTATACACATGTGCAACATGCACATACTATGTACCTGACTGAAACCCATGTGATTAGTTTTGTGTCTTCCAGCCGGACAAACGCATGCATCCATGTGCTCAGGAGGACACCTGGTATACATTTCTGTTCTATGTTAGTATGGCACACTGTATTTAAAGTCTTGCTGCTCAATCATACTTCTCAACCTGTTATAGCAGCATGTCTGGACAATGGCACATATAAATGGGTGGCAAAAGGGACATCAGTATTGACACTGTATTAATATAGCTGCACCATACCTTAGCAAGTTGATTGCACAGTAAGCTTTGACATCACTGTGATAACCTGGAAGATGTCCAACAATGATAAGTAGGCTATTATGTTACAATGTCACTGCTCACAGACTTGCCAATGGTTCGGCAGACATAACACAGGTATATGTGTATGTGACTACAGGTACCAGTCACAAATGTGCTTATTGTCCAGCAGAACACTGTACAGTTGAATGTTATTAATTCAATATATATATCACATGCAGTTCAACACACGTCTGCAACAGTACTTTACTATGCACATGCTCTATATAGGTCTCTTAGCTTTACAAGACAAACATGTGTCATACTAATATTCACAGGTAACGTATGAATATGGATAACATCCCATTAAGTGGCCTAGCAGTGACACAGTCACAACTGTTTGATAGACTTCCTAGCGGTTGTCATATGTGAGCTGTTCTTTCCCAGGGTGAGTCAAGCTCCTGAGCTGTGATCCTACCTCACAATCTCTTAGAGCATTACATCTGGACAAAGCCTAAAATGATGGGGGGATAAATAGGGACAGACTTTAAATATTCCTGTTACAAACTTAGGAAGTTTGTACAATGATACATTTTGCATTACTGTGAATATTTTTAAGGATGTGGAGTCTTAAACTCAAGTGTCTGTTATTACTTGATGACTTCAGTCCTCAGCTATTTGCCAGAAAAGTGCAGATTTTAGAAGGAACAGACAAAACCTATGATGGGAAAATCGGGACATTCTGCGATGATCTGTACAGTTGAGAGGTATGGCTGTGATCTCTCCCACTGCAGAGAGGACCAGATGCTATGGCCATAGCATCTGTTCAGCAGGACAATAGTACAGGTAGTCTTGTTGGGACATATATTCTTCCAAATCATAGTTCCCTTTATTACAGACCAAGTACTACATTTAATTACATGCTTACATGTTCCACTTACCTATTCTTTTATTTTCTTCTCTTTTCCAGTTTATGTTTTATCTGTTTTCTCTCTCTCTCTCTCTCTCTCTCTCTCTCTCTCTCTCCCCCTCTGTGCACTACAGAGATCAACCAGGTTTGAATAGGTGGCAACATGGCTTTTGTAGGTGATGCTCATGACCAGGTGATGGCCTGTGCACCTATTGGTGTTCCCTACTTGCTAATTGCATGGAGAGCAGCTGTGTAGTTCTTTCAATAGCCAATATCATGGTAACACACTCCTTTAATTGAGTACTCCATGTGGGCATTGACCCTTTCCTTTACTTGTGAGGAAGACATCCTGGAGTTGTCTGGGCTACTACCTTTTACAACAAGACTTGTGAAGACAAGCCAACTAAATGATGGAGAAGTTCAAGACTTAGGAGCAAAATGTAAGTATTGCTGTTATATGTTTGTAATACTGCTAGATTAACAGGGTTTGTCTGCACATGCTGCTTCTGCATGGGTTTAAGGCTGACAAAGTTCTGTCTCTGCATAGCTCAAAACTGTAGGGCTGTCCACATAATGGCCACAGGTTAGCCTGTTATGTTTGGTCTGTTCCCCAGACAGGTCTTGTCCTTGGCAAATCAGTAGCATACGCTGGTGATTGCAATCTGTAAATCCTAACATCCATTTGTTTTTCTGACTATATATCTCTCAGAAAAGATATGTTACAACAAACCCTGTAACACCAGGAACTTTCTCAGTGTATAACAGCAATAGTTAACGTGTGGCCATATATTTGGGCCTCTGTCCATCAGTTATGTCAGGCTTTGTCTAGATGTCATACAGTAGGAGGTTGATAGGTATAATGGTCTATCATTATTTAGTGCTTTCATTCCTGCTGAAGGGAAAGGCTGGAAAACCTGTTGAAGTCTATACATTCAAGATGTTGGTGTATAGAGAATGCTGTCAGATGCCCTTGTAACATATTTTATGTGGGGGAGAGTAACACATGTTTTTAAACTCAGGATGCTAGAACATGTGAGACATTACTGATAAGAAAGATGAAAGTTCTATAGGTGTACATTTCTGTTCCTCAGTTTGATGAAACATTAATAAAAGGACAGTTGTTATGTACAGAATTAAAGTAGTAATATTAAATGTGCTACTTTATACCTTAGGGGGTTAAATGAGGAGTGTAATTGGAGGCTGTGCATTTAATTATGTAATTAAGTGTTAATTGTTTCTTGTGATTAAGGCAAGTATTTCTTGTAATGTTCTACTCCTTGAAGGCTTTGGCCAAGACAACAGAGTATAATAAACATGTGTGAATGGTCTATGAGCAGCATATGTTTGTATGGGCATTTTGGGACATGTATGCATATATGTGTGTGTGTATATATATATATATATATATATATATATATATATATATATATATATATATATATAGTTTCATAGTATAGTACTAGGCTATCTGCCCTGGGGCATTTGTAAGCCTAGCCATAGTGATGTGGCTTTTGCCACCCCATGAAATGGTACAAAAAATGTACAGAATAAATTTAGAATACTGTGCCTCTGTCTAGTAGTGACACAGTGAAGGTCCCCTTATATAATACAATTAGTTTACTGTGCCCCTGTCTAGCAGTGACACAAATGTGACCCCTGGGGTAAACTTACGATCTCCCATCCACTCATCAAGATTTCTCTTGAAGAGAGTCAGTGAGGGGCTCTGCCTAATACGAACTGGGATCTTGTTCGAAAGCATGGGAAGCCTCTGGGTTATGGAATCTATCCCTCCAGCATGTCCTATTCATACTTGTGCCGATGTTTAAGTTTTTAGCTCTCGTGGTCCTCATGGATTTGGATTTTTTTGAGGTGGAGCATGTCCATCAGATCCTGACTGGACATGGCCTTGTACGTCAGGCAGAGATCACCTCTGAGCAGGCGGTATGCTACTGAATAGAGCTGAAGTTTCTTTAGTCTGGCAGAATAAGACATATGTTGGAGACCCTTGATCCTCTTGGTGAGGTACTTTTGTGGTCTGTCCAGCTGTTGCAAATGCCTGGTGAGGTACATACCAAATGGGGCATTGTACTCAATCATGGGTCTGATGAGGGAGGACTATAGGGGTACAATGACATCCTTGGATCTGGATGTGAATCCCTTCATGATGAGGTGTGCAAGGTAGAATGTTTTTCTAACCACTTTGGCAATGTGGGTGTCAAATGAGAGATCGCTGTCGACTTGGGTCCCTAGGTCTCTAATTACTTTTTCCGTACTCAGTGGGTTGCTGTCTATGTGAAAATTTGTGGGCACTTTGTTTTTCCCAAAGGGGATGACTATACATTTTTTGGCATTTAGTTTAAGGCCGTGACTCCGGCAACAGTTGTCCATTTCTGTGAGGCCTTTTTGTAGGATGTGTGTGTCTGCTGGTGTATCAACTATGGTGCCTAGTTTGCAGTCATCTGTGAACTTTGTCAGCCACAGCCCTCCCATGTTTGCTTTAACATCTGAGAAATAAATGCCGAACAAGAGGGGTCCCAGGACAGATCCCTGTGGGACACCACTTGTGACTAGCTTTGAGTCTGACATTGCTCCAGCGATTTTAACTTTATGGGTTCGGTCCTTTAGCCAGTTTGCAACCCATCTAGTGACATAAGGGTTTACTTTTAAGCTGTTGAGCTTATCTATGATGCCTGAGTGGGGTATTTTGTCGAAGGCCTTAGCCAAGTCCAGGTATGCTGTATGGATTGCTTTGCTCTCATCAATAGCTCTAGTGACTGTTTCGAAAAAGTCAACCAGGTTTAAAAGGCAGGATCTGCCCTTTACAAAACCGAACTGGGTGGGGTCAAGTGCCTGGAGGTCCCCTATGTCTCTGTTTATGAGTTCCATAATGATTCTTTCCATAGCTTTGCAGACCAGGCTGGTTAAGCTTATGGGGTGGTAGTTTCCAGGGTCTGTAGAGGCACCCCCCTTGTGGAGTGGGACCACTGTTGCTGTATGCCAGTGTTCAGGTACATATCCCGAAGTAAGGCTAAGGTTAAATAGCATTTTTATGTGTGGGTTTAGCTCCTCTTGGAGTTCACGTAACACGCAACCCGGGATACCATCAGGTCCCATTGATGCTGTGTTTTTTGCTTTGTTTAGGGCAGTTCTCACTTGGACATCTGAGATGACAGGGAGATTACATTCAGCTGGGATAAGTATTTCTTCTTTTGGGGGTGAAGGAGGGGAGAAATTTGCACTGAACCCGTCAGCCAGAATGTTGGCAATATCTCTGGGTTCAGTGTATTTTTTGTTGTTGTGAACCAACTCTGAGCATATCTGAGGGTTTCCGCCCAGGTTTCTAACATAGCTGAAGAAGGCTTTGTGGTTATCTTTAGTGTCCTTAGCGATTTTTCTCTCAAAGTTGGCCTTGGATGTTTTTATGAGAGAACGTAGTTTTCTGCTAATGTTGATCAGAGATGTCTTCCCTTCATGGGATTTTGTTCTGACGTGCAGTAGCTTCCTTCTTTTGTTATACAATTTGTTTATGGCTGAGGTCCACCAGACATAATGCTTACCTTTGGTGGAGAGGGACTTGGATTTGTTTGGGTTGTATGATCCATGCATTCTTGGAGATGTCCACAGAAAGCATTTGTGAAGGATTCGGCATTGTGGGATGTGGTATCCACTGGCACAGTGGGCTTAAAGGATACCATCTCAGTCTCAAGAAGAGTGAAGTCTGCTTTTGAGAAGTTTTTCACTGTGTTTTTTTGTGCTTAGGGTGGAGGTGGGATATGTATATCCAGGGTGATTAGTTTGTGGTCAGATCTCACTAGTGAGGGGTATACTTCCGGTGTGGAGCATTTTGTCCCCATGTTTGTGATGATCAGGTCTAGTATATTATCTCTCCTAGTGGGAGAGGTGACTAGATGTTCCAGTGCATTTGAATTTATGAATTCCAGGAACCTTTGGGCTAGGGTATTAGGGCTAGAATAATGTACCCAATCTATGTTTGGGTAGTTGAAGTCTCCCAGTATGATGGTATTTTGTGATACATTCATATCCTCCAATGTCTTTAGGAAGGCTGAGTGGGGTTCTTGAGATTGGGAGGGTTGTCTGTAACATGCTACCAGTTGTATAGCAGTTTTGCCTATGGTTAGTTGCACCTGTATGGTCTCTGATGTTTCATGTGTTGCTACTAACCTGGAGGTGTGGGTGTCCTTGATGAATATGGACACTCCCCCTCCCTTTGTGGTTCAGCCCAGGTTTTGGGGCCGAAAAGCATGATACGAGGTATAGCCTGGTAGTGCTGGGGTGCTCTCAGGAGCCTTGAACCAGGTTTCAGTTACTGCACAGACGTCGGTGTTCTCCATGCTGAGGAGTGCATCAAGTGCCTGCATCTTGTGATTTAGACTTCTGGCATTGAGCAGCATTACCCTTAGTTTTTTTTTCCATTTTTGTTTTCTAAGGAGGTGGGTTTGTCTTTTGAGCCTTGCCTAAAAAAGGCACTATGGGGGTGGCAAGAGCCTTAGCCAATATTCGGAAGCCCAGTGGTGACAGGTGTAAGCCATCCCTTGCGAAGCAGCATGGCTTGTCCAACATGTCATCCCAGGCAGACAGACATTGGATCCCCTTTGAATGACACCAGTACTTGAGCCAATTGTTAAAGCTGATCATCTTGTCTTTGTATTGTGGTATCATTCTTGGTGAGGGCAAGATGCTGCTCAGGGTCAGAGTCATACAAGCCTGGGCTACATAATCGGAGAGCTCATCTATGTCTCTTTTCATGTAGTCCAGAGAGGTACATCTCAGGTCATTCACACCAGCATGGACAATGGCGGAGTCATATTTGTACTTGCTTTGGAGTGACTTGAGTGCGTGTGTTATGTGGCAGATCCTAGCTCCCGATAGGCAGCTCACAGTCACCTTCTCCTTGTTCAGCCTGGTCAGCGGGACATCAGTGTGTCTGACTATAGAGTCAGCTATTACTAGTGTATCAGGCAAGGTGTTTGGCCTTAAGGGCAGTGATTGGTTGACACACTGATTTATTGAAGTATGTGTTGCATGTGTTTTGTTTTGAGGTGGTGGATTTTTGGATGTCTGCTTTGGGAGCCTCTGTTGTTTTGGTAAGTTTTTTATTAGAGCCTCCGAGTATGTCTTTGTGTTTTTATGTGTTTGGTTTGCAGTTGTGGTAGGTCTATGTGACTGGGATTGTGTGTGTGGTTGCCATCTCCTCCTGTCTGATCATGCCAGCCCTGAGTTGAGAGAGTTCAGCCTCCAGTTTGGCTATATAGTTGCATCTCTCACATGTATTTGTGTTGGTTGGGAGGAGGAGAGGGTTGTCTGTGTATGAGACAATTGTAGCATTGTCTCAAGATACCCAGATTGACCAGCTGAATTGGAGACGACACCAGTAAACTACCACTCAACATGCTAGAACAGTATAAGGGAGTGCTGTACCTTTAAGAGAAGTGGATATTCACAGGGGTGGTAAGTAGATGTAGTGCTTTACTTAGCATGAGAGTGCTTACTTAGTAGAGAAGTATTGAGAACAAGTGCTAGGCTTATAATATAGTGAGTGGTCTGGTTATACTAAGAGTAGAGCTTCCTTAAGGGAAAATTTGAAGATCAGACTTGGTGGAGCCACAACCGGCGCTGCACTATGCACACAACCGCGCAAAGCCGTGCAAACGCGGATTTTAAACAGTGAACTGCAAAAGAGCTAGAAATGGCCCAAAACAACCAATTACTACAGCTTCTTGAGCTGAAGTCACTTCCTACAGGGACAGGTAGGCTGCTCAAGGCTCCCCACTCCCACTGGTGAGCAAAGAAACTTCCTTCTATCCAAGTAAGGTAATGGACAACACAGAACTACACCACAGCCCAGAATACAGCAATGCCTGTAAACTGGTCTAAACTAGTCGAGGAGAGGCGGGAAAACAAGGATTATTTTTTTTTGTTTTTTTGGTAGAAACACACAGAAAATGCAGAAACAGTGATAAATTAGTTACACAGGCTAGCACACTTTAGTGGGCAGCCTCCACAGTTAAATTAAACAAACAAACAAACAAACAAACTTTCGATCAAATTTGACTAAAATGTAACTTTAAGTGCAGATTTTAAAATAATGCAGCAAACAGTTAAAAACAGTTCAAGCTAGTTCAGGGTAAGCTACAGAAGCTATTCCAAGTGAAAAAAAAGCAAAGATACTTAAATCCAGAAAGTAGTCGCTTTTCTGAGTTCCCTGCTGCTAGGACCACTCTGCAGAACCATGAGGAGCTTGTCTGAGCAGTATAGCCAGAATAAAACGCCCAGAGGTGGATTTTAAACAGTGAACTACAAAAGAGCTAGAAATGGTCCAAAACAACCAATTACTACAGCTTCTTGTGCTGAGGTCACTTCCTACAGGGACAGGTAGGCTGCTCAAGACTCCCCACTCCCACTGGTGAGCAAAGAAACTTCCTTCTATCCAAGTAAGGTAATGGACAACACAGGAACTACACCACAGCCCAGAATACAGCAATGCCTGTAAACTGGTCTAAACTAGTCGAGGAGAGGCGGGAAAACAAGGATTATTTTTTTGTTTTTTGGGTAGAAACACACATAAAATGCAGAAACAGTGATAAATTAGTTACACAGGCTAGCACACTTTAGTGGGCAGCCTCCACAGTTAAATTAAACAAACAAACAAACAAACTTTCGATCAAATTCAACTAAAATGTAACTTTAAGTGCAGATTTTAAAATAATGCAGCAAACAGTTAAAAAACAGTTCAAGCTAGTTCAGAGTAAGCTACAGAAGCTATTCCAAGTGAAAAAAAAGCAAAGATACTTAAATCCAGAAAGTAGTCACTTTTCTGAGTTCCCTGCTGCTAGGACCACTCTGCAGAACCACGAGGAGCTTGTCTGAGCAGTATAGCCAGAAAAAAACGCCCAGAGGTGGATTTTAAACAGTGAACTACAAAAGAGCTAGAAATGGTCCAAAACAACCAATTACTACAGCTTCTTGTGCTGAGGTCACTTCCTACAGGGACAGGTAGGCTGCTCAAGGCTCCCCACTCCCACTGGTGAGCAAGGAAACTTCCTCCTATCCAAGTAAGGTGTATGTATATATATATATATATATATATATATATATATATATATATATATATATATATACACACACACCTCAGTATTTATTGGTAATATATCTATATACACATATATGTATCTCCATACATATCTCTCTCTCTCTCTCTCTATGTATATGTTTCTTTACACACACACACACACACACACATGCACACACGCACACACGCACACACACATATATATATATATATATATATGGTTACCAATGAAAAGATCGAGCATGTGAAATATCGAACACCATATGATCAATATTTCAGATGCTCAATCACTGTAAAGTCATAATAAAAAAAAACAACAAAGACATTATTGCAGGAGTGCAAACCCCCCTGCACCCCCCACACCCCCCTACTTAAATATATCAACTCTGAGATCGCGCTACACCAAAAATACAGTGCAGAATGGGAATTATTCCTATTCCCTGCTGTAGCGCGATCTCAGAGTTGGTATATTTAAGTAGGGGGTGCAGGGGGGGCTTGCCCCCTTGCAATAATGTCTTTGTGTTTGTTGTTTTTTTTTATTACTTTACAGTGATCGAACATGTGAAATATTGACCATATGGTCTTGACCATATGGTGTTCGATATTTTGCATGCTCGATCTTTTCATAGGTAACTATATATGTATAATTGCACAGTGTCGCTTCCCTATTGTAAACTGGCTGTAAAGAAGGGTATGTTTGAGAAAATATCCTAAAACCATACATCCGAGGTGGCTTACTGATAAATTGCTGTGCCTATTATGTACAGAGTCCTGCGTTCAATACCTGCAAGGGCTGTTTATTTTGTTGCTAGTCAGAACAAGGACTGTTGGATACAGAGTGATTAAGGCAGTTTTGAGCAGCTTTAAGTGGATTTGTGTGGGTTTGTATGATGGTAAGCAATGTTAATACACGGTTAAATGAATAGGCGCTCACACCGTGTAGGCTTCGCTTACCAGTAGGCAAATCTGCTTAGCATTTACATTTAAGTAACACGTAAACCTGCTAAGCATAGCTCAGCCCTGGTAACCAGTGATCATATACCAGTCTCATAAAATAGCAGGGTAATGACATCTTTAATAAGTGTATTTCATTTCCTGCACATAACATGTTTCTATGCGCTGTCATTACAGAAGCAAGGGGTGTGACTATACTATATGGGACACCTGGGTATACATGAGTAGTACCAGTATCTTTTTTCTTTGTATTTACTTTTATACATGGGTAGTATCCCAGGTTATATGCAGTCACACTTGCATGTTACACCAACTACAGTGCACTGGTCGACAAAAATAGTTTATCACATATGGTATCATTACATTAGTACTTTTAACAGTGCTTTTCCAAGTAAAAGTAGATTGCAGATTGTAGTACTAGAACCATACACCCCTGCATACAAACCTGGGACTCTGAGTACTGACTATCTTGTTCTTGGTGATTGAGCTGTATGTTTTATGTACCTCCTATTGGATATTGAGCTATTTTCATATAAGCTGTAGACTACTATGTTTTTTGGACATGTCATTGAGGACGGCAGTCATGTAGTAATGGCATACCTTTCAGTTTCAGACTTCTATCTTTCAAAACATTCATCCTAATGCATAACCTGTTGGCTATCTACTTTCTGTATGTCCTCTGTGCAGATGTGCAGATGTCAGGTATTGCTATTACTATGTAGGTGCTCACATAGTATTGTGCTGTGGGTCTGGACACTGCTGCTAGTTCCGTCATATGAGACATTCCTTAATGTGGGCCTTGCCCCTTTTCCTTGCCTGTGTAAGGGATATTACAGAGGTGGTGAGTTACAGATTCACATACAGTAGGTGGCAATATGTCACAGAACAGGGCATGTGGAGACAGCCAAACAACATGAGGAACATATCCCCAGATTTATGAACAGATTCTATGTCATCAGTGCTGTTATACGCATGGTGGATTGATAGATTAACAGGGTTTGTGTGGACGTGCATTTAGTGAGTGACTTCACGACTGACAGTGATATGTCTCTGACATACCTCTCCACTGGAACACTGTCCACAGACTGGCCACATGTTTGCCTGTTATGTTTTGTCTGCTCCCCAGACAGTTGGTGTCCTTGGTAAATCAGTCCTGGACTCTGGGGAATGCTGTCAGTAAATATTCACATCTTTTGGTACTACCAACATCATATTCCTCATAAAGGATGTTACAACAAACTCAGTAACATCTGCAACTGCCTCAATGTATGACAGCAATATATCCAATCTTCCCCTGTGTTTGTGCCTCTGTCCCCAAATGATGTCAGGCTTTGTCCAGATGTCAGTGAGGCTCAGACATGTTTAGTATCATTATTTCTTGACTTCATTCGTGCTACCTTCCCAGTGATGTAGTAGACCCACAGACATATCATGGAAGAGGCCATAGATATGAGTCCTGAGCCTGTACATTCTGAGGTAAACTGTACATGAGAGGCCTGTGTATGTCTGGCCATTGTTAACAGACTTCATGATTGTGTACACATGTCATGTGTACATGTTATTTGGGCTGTGTATGGAGGGGGGTGGATGTAAGTGTTATGGCTCCTTCTTTATCTGACTGTGCATG
The DNA here is from genome assembly GCF_019279795.1 of Protopterus annectens. Taxonomy (NCBI): domain Eukaryota; kingdom Metazoa; phylum Chordata; order Ceratodontiformes; family Protopteridae; genus Protopterus; species Protopterus annectens. Next base: position 915,906,048 of record NC_056734.1, read on the forward strand.
GTGCTCCAGTTTCTTCTGATCTACTGGCTATATGTGTTTGTAGGTGCAGACTGAGACACTTCCTGTACCAAGGCCATGATTCAGACTACACAGAGAATTGGGACTGTATATGTAGGGCTAGTCTGTGAGTGGCACACAATGATGTATTTGTTCACACAGTCCATGTACTCTACTGTTCACTTGACTTACCAGTATGTGACTATGACTGTGGTGATATTGGTTGTGGGTATGCGCTTTCACACTGGTGCCTGTTTGTCAGTGCTGTTACATCCCTGTAGTGGCGGATATATTTGCAAACACATGTATAATTACCCTTAGTAGATTTTCTAGTTCAATTAATTGTGCTATTTCACTAAATATATGTTAGAGCACATAGGAGGGTGTTACTACAGCAACTGTGTTAACTTATCTACACCAGTACTTCAGATGCATTCCCATTTTCATGGCTTCCACCCACCACTTTTTCAGCCTTGGTCCAGATTCATTGCAGGAAGGGGTTCTGAGCATACCTATAAACTGGCTTGATTGTTTTAGGATGTCCAGGCTTATTGCTTATATTTCTGTTCTGTTTTACAGATTATTATCATTTCTCTGGTAAAATCACTCTAATGATGATTGTTGTCAGAAAATGAGAACATACATTTCATTTACCTACCTCACATCCATCAGAATATGTATACTGAAACAAACTGTGTCACTCTTGTCAGGAAGAGTACATGTGGACAATGACATCTTCCTTCCTGGATGCTAATGCATTAGCACTGAGATGTGCCACATAGAAAGACTTTCTGACCACAGTGGCAATGTGGGGTTCAAGAGACATTGCTGTCAACCTGTGTACCCAGATCTCTTATAATGCCTTCTTTGTTCAGGGGACTACCATCGATGTGGTAATTCATGGGAACAGGGTTTTCCCCAAAGGGGATGACAACACATTTTCTGACATTGAGTTTAAGGCCATGGCTCTGACACCAGTCATTGCTCTCAGTGAGGCCTTTCAGTAGGATGCCAACATTGGGTAGTTAATAATAGCACCCAACTTGCAATTGTCTGCAATCTTTGTCAGCCAGCATCCCTTCATGTTGGCATGGACTTCAGAGAAGTTGATACCATACATGAGAGGACCCAGAACAGAACCATGTGGGACTCCACTTATGACTGCTCAGCAGTCTGACTTGGAGTCAGCTATTTCCACACTGAGTGTCCTATCTGTGACCCAGTTTGCAACCAACCAAGTGATATAGGGGTTGATGCCTAGCATAGTGAGTGTTTGCATGATTCCTGAGTGGGGAATGTTATCAAACGCTTTGGCCAGATCAAGGTAGGCTGTATGTGCCACTGTACCTTCATCCACAGATCAGGTGACTGACTTCAAGAAGTTGACCAGGTTGATTGAGCAGGTAGGACCTACCCTTCACAAAAGTAGACTGTGTGGGATCCTAAGTCTGCAGATTCCCATATCCCTGTTTATTAGGTGTATGATGATGCATTCCATAGCTTTGCATAACAGACTTGTCAGTCAGTTGGGGTGGTATTTCCCAGGGTCTGTAGTCGCACCTTGTTTGCTGAGAGGGGTGACTGTAGCAGTGCACAATTCAGTAGGGACAAAGCCTGAGGTGAGGCTGTGCTTGAACAGGGCACACAGGTGAGGTGCCAGGTCACTCTGTAGTTCAAGTAGAACACAGCCAGGGATATTGTCAGGTCCCATAGAAGCTGTATTCTTGGCCTTGGACTGTGGTGTTTTAACCTGTGAAGCAGTAATACTGGGTACCAGGCAGTGTACTGGTATTGTGATTGGTCCTTTGGTGGGGGAGACAGGGGTAAGGTTTGCACTCAATATGTCAGCCAGTATATTGGCAATATTTTTTGGCTCGGTCTAGGAGGTACCATTGTCTACTAGCTCAGAGTAAATCTTGGTATTGCCATGGAGATTCTTTATATATCTGTTTGAGGTCTTGTGGTTGTCTTTACTATGTACTCCAATTCTGTTTTCACAGCTAACTTTGTAGTATTTGATGAGGGATCTCAACTTTTAATTGAGGCTGATAAGGGTTGTTTCCAGTCTTGGGACTTCACCTTATTTCACATCAGTTCCCTCCTTCTGTTGTACAGTTTCTTTATGGCCAGGGACCACCAGATTTTCTGAAGGTGAGGGTCTTGGTTGTATTGGGTCGGCGGTATCCATACATTTGTGTATGTGTTCATAGTGCATTGTTGTTTGATTCAGCAGTCATGCAACTAGTCTCCATTTGCATATCTGCTGTAGGGTTAGCCACTTCTGTTTTTAGGAGGCCAAAATTAGCTTTGGAAAGGCTTTTCATGGTGGTTACCTGTCCAGGGAGGGTGAGGGCTGTGTATTTCCAAAGGAGATTATTTTGTGTTCAGATATAATAGGGGAGGAGTTGACTATTGGTGTACAGTAACAGTCACCCATGTTACCAAGGACCAGGTCGATGTGATGGGCATGTGCATCGGTACATGAGAAGCTTTCCCAGTTAAGGGTGGGGTAGTTGAAGTCAACCAGTATGAGAGTGTTATGTTGGACACTAATATTCTCCATGGTGTTTATGGTCATGGTGTGAGAGTCATGGGACATGTTTGGGGGCCTATAGCAGGCTACAACCTGAACCACTGTCTTACCCAATGTTAGCCACACTTACAGGATCTATAATGCTTAATATTGGTCTACCACTCTGGTGGTGTGTGCATCCTTACTGAATACTGAAATACCACCACTTTTGGAGCTTCAGGCCAAGTAGTGCAGGCAAAAGGTGTGGAACGAATTATAGGCTGGTAGTACAGGGGTGCTTCCTGCTGCCTTTAACCAGGTCTCTGTTACTGCACAGATGTCATTGCTCCCCATTTTAAGGAATACTTCCAGTGAGTGCATTTTCAGATTTAGATTTCTAGGGTGCAGCAGAATGACCCTCAGATTGCATGTGTTTGTAGCCGTTATATATTTATGTATATTTCTGTATACACACACACACATATATATATATTTGTATATAAATGTATGTATTTATTCACCTTTATATATATATATATATATATATATATATATATATATATATATATATGTCTGTGTGTGTGTAGGTATGTAGACATAAATTTAGATCTCTCTCTCTCTCTCTCTCTATATATATATATATATATATATATATATATATATATATATATATTATGTATAGATTTGTCCACATATATGCATCTCCATACATATATACATATGTATATATAGAGAACCTGACTGATTCTACAGACTCCTTTCCCTGCTGTTGAATGACTGTACTAACTGCTTTGTTTGGAAAATCATCATTATTTTGTAGATCTTTGATTGTAGTTCACAGGGGCCTGGATTCAAGTCTTGGCAGGACATATTATTTTGTAGCAAGGCAGAACAGTTGCTGCTGGGGAGGAAGCGATAAGGGCAATAATTTAAAGAGGTCCCTAGTTTGGGCCCCTTGACCCCCATTTTGACTTTGGACAGATCTGTTGCAGTAAGAGGTTCAGAGTGTGACTCTGATGTCCAACTGCGCTATATATATATATATATATATATATATATATATATATATATATATATATATATATATATACACACACACACACATACACATATACATATACATATATATATATATATAGATAGATAGATAGATAGATATATGTGTGTGTGCCATGGCGGTGCAGCAGTTAGCATTGTTACCTCACAGCAAGAGGTTTTCCCTTTCGATTCTCGGTTGGAGCACCTTCTGGAGTCTCCATGTCCTCCCCTTGGTCGTATGACATTTAAAGACATGCAGGTAGGTGTGTGCATGAACGGGTGTGGCGAAGGTTGGGCTTTGGGCTGGCAACTTGGCACCATAAAATTCACTGCCAATCATTAGTGGACCAGAGTTCCGCTGTGGCGACACCTAACCGGGAAAAGCTGAAAGATATTTATATTTATATATATATATATATATATATATATATATATATATATATATATACATACATACATATAATCAGATATATGTATATATTTATACATAGATGAAATTTGTTTTAGGTACATACAGAGATATATATATATATGTGTTTATTTACTTTTATATATATAGCATATATGTGTGTATATTTTATATGTATATCTCTACATATATTAGGTATTAATGTTTATATATATATATATATATATATATATATATCCATACACATATACATATATATATATATATATATATATATATATATATATATATATATATATATATATATATATGTACAAAACTTGAGAGTAATGTTAACAAACCTTTTCTATACTGCTGAATGACTGTGCTGAATGATATGTTTGAAAAAACATCAGACCTATCTATAAGTTCAGAGGTTTATAGATTAGTACTAGGCTAACTGCCCTTGTGAGCCATTTTAAGCCTAGCCAATTATCCCTTATGAGACTCAAACCCTGCACCTTGTGTTTTTAAGGCAAACACCTTAACCATTAGGCCACCCTCCCATCTTACAGCTTACATTTCTTAGTGGTAAATCTTCTACAGCAACAGCTGTGCATATATACTACATTTGGAGATATATTTGGACACTCCACCACCTGCGAGAAGGGTGAGGACAACAATAATGTGTTGTGAAGCCAATTAGACCAGATTACGTGTCCAGTGGACACGTGTGTGAAATGGACAGCTATATATGGGGTGACAATTTTTTTGGGGAACAAATTGCCCTTTTTTTTCAGGTGAGAGTGGGATGGCGGGGAAGGATAGTAGGCATATTTGGGGATTTAGGTTTGATAGGGAGACAGAAAAGACAGCATACAGGGGCAGTATATTATACATGTGGTGGGTAAACATCTTGGACAAGGAGGGTTGTTTGGTAATTGGAAGCCCATGAGTCCCCAACTTGATATAGTGGGAATGAGGTCCCCACCCATGGGCAGTCACCACTGCACCTTCAAGGCCCCGAAGGTGGCTGTGCTGGGGGCTGAGCAGGAGGGATAGGCTGACCCTCTAAATGCACCACACAGCCCTCAAGCTGGCATAGCAGTTCTCCCAATTCTTTGTCGAGCTCGATACGCACCTCGCGTCGTGTGATAGGATTCTGTATGTGCCCTTGCCCGGGGAGACGAGCCCCATCCCCTGAGGTGGTTCCACCCAAAGGTGGTGCAGGACCAGGAAACAAGGAGGTCCTGGGGTGGGTCCCAGATGTGCTGGGATCTGCTGCAACAGCCTGAAGAGGCAGGAGAGGCAGATTCATTGGGATTGGCCTTCCCAGAGATGCTATGGTGTTGCAGTTTTACAACATATGTTGGTTAGTAATGGTAAACACATTCAAGGATTAGTTATATTACAGCATATATGAGTATTCCCATTAACCTAAAACAACGGATTTGGAACATTTGCATAGCAAACAGAACACATAGATATATGGAACCACAGTGGGCATTACAACAGCATGCAGATTGCATTGATAGCAACAGGCCACCAATGATAGTATTTGAATAGGGAACATTAACTGGAATACATTTCAACATTTGTAGAACAATAGGACATATGTCCCAATGGTAGGTTTGGTGTAAAACATACCCATTCATTTATGTGTTTAGATTATTGGTGAAGATAAGGTGGGGGAGAGAGAGAGAGATGTCACTTAACAAATGTAGATGCTTGCAGTGGTCACAGCTTTATTGATCATTGCTCTAATCATTACTCTACAGGTATTATTACAACAACCTATGGCCTTGGATTGGGAAGTGGTATGTTTGTGCACAGTGTATAATTACAGCCTTCTTATAGCTACTTTATACCTGCTCTTACCTGGAACACCTGTGGAGGGAATTTTTGTTAACACTACCTGACTGTTTCTACCCATATTCACATAGTCAGGGTTACATATGTGCACTCATAGTGTGTGTGTGTGTGTGTGTGTGTGTGTGTGTGTGTACGCGCTACTGCTATACTCTGCCTTGATTTCTATCGGTCACCATGGTTGCTGGCAGCAGGGACAAGTAGCTGTATAGCATGAAACTTTTGAACATTTCTTGAGGGAGTCCACTTGATGTTTCTGCTTATCTTGCTGTCATTTTCAGCCTTGATGTTGGACCATTGGTATTGGACACAGCATAACTACAGCCTTCTTATAGCTACTTTATATTGTCTCTTACCTGGAAGATCTGTTGAGGAAATTTACGTTAACACTACCTGACTGTTTCTACACATATTCACAAAATCCTAGTTGAAATTATGCATACAGCTTACTACCAGTCCTAGGATTCAAACCGTGGCTGTTTCTGCTAAAATACAACAAGTTTGTGTTTCATCAGAATGAGCTATTGAGAAACTGCTCTCTCTTTTTTGAATGTTTTCTGTCTCATTCTCTCTTGGTTGTACAACCTGACCTTGTAATTACAACATTCTTATACATACAATCCTGCAGATACCTTTTGACATAGCACAGTGTGGAAAACAGTGGTTAACACAACATTACTATTCAGGTCTCATATTTTGGTACATGAACCATTTCATATCAGTTAATCTCATGTCTTACAGAGGTACTAACTTGTCAGATGAGACTTGATTGTTTTATGCTTTCAGAGCTATAGTTGTTGTGCATAACCTGTACCCATTTCAATTCATATAACACCAGAGTAAACACAACCAGTTCACGGTTTTGAATTTTATTGACAGGCAGTTACAGTTTTATTTATATATAACTTATATGAGACTATTACTGTAATATTGTCTGGTTTATTTAGTACAAACCATACCCATTTTTAATACCGCCAGGTGATATTCTACTCATTCATATTTATTTGGTGCGAATACTGCAAGCTAGATTGTTACTCACTAGCCTCGTGAAGCAGCCTTTGCAACCTGCTTGCGTGGGCTTCCTGGTTTACAGTCCACTCAGCTGGAGCTGTAAAAAAGCTAGAGAAACATTGATGCATACCTATCCATCACATACACAGGCTGGACTTTGTTAAACAGTTATTGATTTGAATACTTACACATGCCTGGGACTTCACCCCTCTGCCATCCTTCTTGGATCCACTGGCCCAAGAGCTCCCTCTTCCTCCGCTTCAAGTCTGCATAGTGGTGCTGGACCTGCTTACCAGTCCGAGGATGCTAGTGGCACTGGTGCGATCATGGGTGAGATTTTCCCAGGCCTATGCTTTGTATTGGGAGCCCTGGTACTTGTCATGTAGCAGTCTCACGTCATGGTTTTTAACAATGAGACCTATCATGACCTTGGACTCCTGTATGCCCCAGCGCTGCACCCAAAAGCAAATACCCTCTCCAGCACTAGCCAGACTGCCTACAGTGGGGAGCTACAACTGGTTATTAGCTGTATTCCCACCTGTGAGGTTTAAATATGGCCAATTTCCCATCTTTTACCATGATTGGACAGTTTTGAATATGCTGAGCTAAGCTAAGCTATGGGCAAACCTGCTTAGCTAAGGTTTGTAGTGCTTAAAGGGGCAGGTTCAGCACTGCTTACCAATGGGCAAATCAACTTAGCTGTCCTACTCATTGCTTACCATTCATATGTAAGCAATGCTTACACCAGATGAGCATAGCTGTGCAATGCTTAGCATTGTTTATGTTTTATTTTATAGACTATCAACTGTATGGGATTGATTCATCATTCCTGACATATTATAATTTTGTTTAACTTCCTTGACATCCCCCTATGTACTTTCATTACATTTATTTTTGTGTGACTATACTGTATGGGGCACTTGTGTTTAAATGAGGGTTTCACAACTTTATTACACTGAAACCTCACATCTGGACCTACTACACTACTCTGGTTAACAAATATATGTTATTTATTACCCAATTATTTAAAAAAAATGATGTACTGCTTTCACGTGTAAAATGCAAATGGGCTTCAGTGGGGATCGAACTGGAAATAACTACGTGCAAAGTGAACACTCCAATCACTTTGCTATTTCTGATTTCCTTTTTTTTTCAAAGTATATTTCTATTTAGCTCTTTTGGATGTGTAAGCTAGGCTGAGCAGAGCTGCACGATGTGCACACCTTCTCAGCTACGCTTAAACTTTATTGCGGACTGAAAAAAAAGAAAAAAACTGTTGCGTTTTGTTTTTGTATTGTAGGGATATGCACATTGCTTTCTGCAACATTATCTGTGCTTTTCAAATGGTGATGACATGACAGGCTTTGTATTTGAGAGGTATGCTCCACGGACACTCTCAACTGTACAACTTTTCATTGAATGTCCAGATTTTTGCCTTATATTTTTGGTCCATGTTCCATACAATTGTGGCTTTCTGGCAGATTAGTGGCAAAGCATTAAAGACTGCAGTTAGTAAATAATGACAGACATTTGATTTTTACACTTCATACCATTTGAGGAGTTCATGCTTGTATGAAGCCTGTCATTCTATCGACTTTATAAGTTTGTGAGAGCACTATATCACATTTGTCCCTATTTGTCCCTTTATTTTATGGCTTTGTCCAGTGTTCTTGTGAAGTTGGAAGTAATGGTGTCCGTGGACTCTCTCGCTACATTTACATTGCTGTATGGCAATTATGGAGTGCAGGGGGTGTGTGTATTGTGAGAGCACTGCTCTCAGACACACCCTCTGTACCTGTACTTGTACACAGCACTGTGTCCGTATTAGAGCACGGTGGCACGTCTTCATGAATATGCATGGTGTGCTGCTGTGCTGCACAGGAATGCTCCCTTCTATGCAAGAATAAGCTATTCTTGCATGGAGGCTTGCTGAATCCCGGTCTTAGTGTTTTCTATGAATTATTATTGTATACATTCTTTACATGTGGACAATTTTGTTAACCTTTTATACTTGCAGATTAGAAGGTGTATATCACTTTAAATACAGAGTGACTTGGACCAAGTGTGGACATATGTTAAGGGTGGAGTTTTTGATATATATATATATATGTGTGTGTGTGTGTGTGTGAGAGGACTTAGTACTTTCAAGTTTTTATTCTGATCAAGTCCTATTAACATTAAGGAACAAAATTGCTTCGTCTATTTTTTTTACACAGTTTTTAATAAAGGCTTTACATTTTACACATATTGCCTGGTTCGTGTTTGATGTAAAGAGTGGCAATTTGGACTCATTGGAGTTCCTTTATTTTTATCTTGCTGCATTAAGCTACAAGAATATTTTGGCTATGTGGCATTTTCATTTTGTACTTGGTCCTGCACTCTGCCAGTACAACCCACAGCAGTATTGCCTGAGGTTTAGTTCTGGTTCTTTGAAGCTTATTTGTTTTCTGTTTTTTCTAAATAATAGCAAATACTCCAACTCATGACAAACTGTGAGTGCACACACACTTCACTTCCTTACTTCTGCAGTCATCCTGTAACAACTCTTTAGCTGAAGCACTACAAATCAGACCCATAACAACAACAGGTCTTTTCCCTCCTTGACAGACCAAACTCCCTTCAGACCAATTCCAGAAATAAAAAAACACAACATAAGTTTCTCAATTCCCTCCACCTTTCTGTTTCAGAGAAATGTATTAGAAACAGTTAAGAAGGTGCTATAACATATGTACACCAAATACAACCTGAAGCCAATCAGTATACCTTCAGCATTCCTTAAAATGTTTTGCAAACAACTACCAAAAGCCCAATAACATATTTTAACATCCCCATAAGTAAAAATTCCTCACAGTTTAAAAATTTCCATCTACAAACAAGTCCCATTATTCACCCCCTGTGATTTTTGTCCAGTTTCCATTCTCTGTCCGGTCACCAAGACATTTAAAAAAATAACTTATGCCTTAGTTTATGACATATTAACAAAAAAGGTTTTCTAAGTGGCTCACAGCATTGCTTCTGAAGTAGGCAGAGCAAGTCAACAGTTATCTATACTTAAAATGATAAACTCCTCTGCTCCATGGAAATGTCTGGCTGACAGAAGCAGCATTCAAATACCTTTGCAAAGCCTCTGAACATGTGAACCACACAATACTCTTTAATAAACCTGATTCCACAGGATGTAGTGAAATCACAGTTAAATTATTTATTACCAACCTTTCAAAAAGAACCTTCACTGTGGACTCAGGCAACTTAGAACCAACATGGCCACCTATATACCTGTGGTCCTACATGGATTTTATACTTATTTTCATTATTTCAGTGACATTACATCATGTGTCCTTTCCATCACAATCATGTTACATACTGATGACATAACACTACATAAAAACAGTCCAAACTGTTACAATGATTTTCAGAGCAGAACAGAAATATACTAAATCAGGCCCTCTGCTAAAAGAAGCACAGAGTAGCTAACCCATAAACTCATAATTTTGGCACAGTTATCCACATTCGGTTTGGAGTGTATTTTTGGTTTATTCACAGAGCAGAGTACTGCTGTGGTGGCATCTGTAGAAGTTAAGACACAGTGAGAGGCTAATGATGGCACCTCTACTGACACTGACGATGTTACAAGTCATAGATACTTGTGTAACAGTCTGAAAGACAATGATGTTATCTACCTCCACTCTGGGCATGCATCTCCACTCAACACAGGCTGAAGGTGACCTCATCCACACACGATCATGAGGCTATATAGCATGAGCACTCACCACCCCCAGTAAGGGAAGGATACCCATGGCTTCTTACAACAATAATGTAGTCTGTTACTACAGCAGCAGCAAGAGATGCTGACAGTGCATCTGAAGGGGGGATAACCAAGGGGTGGCAGACACCACATGTGTCACAGATATACAGACAACTAAAGGACTCTGGCTGACTACATTTGCAGATGACAGCCAGCTTGCCACAGTCATTGAATCCCCCAGTGATTTACCCATCCTGCAGGAAGATTTGTCCCAAATAGATAACTAGTGTCAAATCATGAAGTGAAACAAAATACCTTATTGCATCCATTGGGAAGTCATCTACCCTGGAACTACTACATTGACAATACACTGCCAAGAGTTAACCTGGTTGTTCAGGATATGGGAACTTATATGGACAGTGACATAACTTCTGAACAAAATGTGTCAACTGTCATAAGAAAGTCCTTCTATATTGCACAGATTATAAACAAGGTTATTGTGTCTAGATCTAGGTATGTCATTGCCCCTCTTTACTCAGTCTTCGTTAGTCCAGTTATTGAGTATAATGTCCACATTGGCATGTATCTGTCCAGACATAGACAATAACTGGACTGCCCACAGAGGTACCTTACTAACAGGATACAGAGCCTAAACAATACATCCTACATGGACTGACTCAAAGCCTTGTCACTATACCCTCAACTCAGTACTGATGAATTTAGTGCACAACAACAAAGTCAAATGGCATCATAAATGCTTGGTCTCAGGATCTAGGCTTCTGCAACATCAACACCATGGTTTGAAAGGACAGGTATATCTAGCAGAGGATACCACTGCTCTGGTACAGACTTCCCATCTACATAAAACAATGTTCATACCGATCCACATTCACTCACAACTTAGATCTATGGATGGGAAACAGAAAATTTAACTGAGACTGCCCACTGTGCTACTAGTGGACAAAGGCAGCTCTTAAATGCTTTATCCTATACATGAGTCCCCTCAAATTATCTATGGTACAATCCAGGTTATTCTCATTAGGGATACTATATATAGTTACCAACCATGGGATTGGTAAGGCCAATCTATAACCAAATGGGACAGGTTATTTTCAGCACAAAAAATGAACTGGCTAGGCTTAAAATACCCATACAGACAGTTATCCTAGTACAGGTCTATGATCCTATGAACCTACGATGGCACTCAGAATCAATCAGCAGTTGGGCGTGGCCAAGGATGAACACAGGATAGCAGCAGATTTCTTCAGCTCCACCAATTTCATTACACTGACAGGAATTAATTACTTAAAAAATTAATTTTTGAAGTAATTTTCTTTCTAAATATGTTTGTTTTATATAGTTCTTGAACTATATCTAAAAAAGAAAGGAAATCTTAACAATATTCCTGTCAGAAATCACTTTGGAAATTTTCCTGTCAGTTTATCAGTCTGAAATGAGTTCCAGTAATACAAATTCTCAAGACTCCAGCATCAAGAAAGAACTTCAGTCTCTGATAATTATAATCCAGCAACTTACTGCTAAGATGGATAAAATGGATACTAAAATAGACACCTTCATAGAAAAAACTACAAAACAAATAGACTTGTTACATATAGACCTGCAACAACAGAAGATCCAGATGACAGGCATAGAAGAAGCTGTGAATGACATGGAAAATAGAATACAAGAAGAGGAAATCAACATTGAGTTTCTGCTGAAACAAAATACACATTTACAAACAAAGCTGGATGACCTGGAAAATAGATCTAGGTGCAATAACATTAGGATTTTGGACTGCCAGAAAATATTGAAGGTAACAATATTACTTCTTTTTAACAACATGGCTCCCTAAACCTTTAGACTTACCCGGAGCATTCTCTTTTGGTATCGAAAGAGCACATAGATCTATAGCTAATACTAAGTCTAACAAAACTATCCTAGATCAGTTATAGTTAGATTTCTATCATCTTTTGATAAAGAGATGGTTCTTAAATCTGTTTGGGCTAAAGCTCCTGTTAAGATTAATGAGACAACTGTGCGTTTTGACAATGACTATTCTTCCTTGGTAATAGCTAAAAGAAAAGTTTTTCTGCCACTAATAAGGGAGCTTAAAAAAGCACAGTTTAAAACATACCTTCTGTTTCCTGCCAAGCTTAAAATCTTCCTTCCTGATGGTCCTAAAATTTTCGATGACTTAGACTCTGCTTTACTGTTTATAAAAAAAAAATAAGATTTTGGATAAAATAGAGGAAATGGAATGGGCTAGTCCTTCATTAAAGAGACTGTCAACTGAAACTTCGTGGAAGACTTCAGAGAAGAAGAAACTAAAAAACAAATGATTTGTTCTATTTTTTTTTTTCTCTCATCATTTTCTTTCATTATTAATATTTTTAAATATAGTTCCTGCATTTCCAAGAAGCCACAAATATTTTGAAAAAGATTTAATCAAAGTTATTCTCTGTGTGCAAAGAAATGTTTTGTTTCATAACTAGTCAAAATATCTGGAGATTTAATGGCAAGCTGTGATTCAACTTGTTTCTCTTTCTGAAAAGGAGAAGTAAGGTCAGTAATTTGATACATTTTTTTTCTTTATCTTTTTTTTTCTTCTTCTCCTTTTCTTCTTTTCTTTGTTTAAACAATGACATTCTATTTAGATTATGTAGTGGGTAAAGGGTGGGGGAGGGCAGAGAGAGAAGAGTAATGAAAATATGATTAATAGAATAACAACATATTTATTCCTTGTAAAAAGTTTATATGTTCTTCAAATGCTATTCCTAATTATACTTTCTTGATTATACTGCTTATGCTTGTTTGTAAATAATCTGTCATGCTTTAACTAATAATAATTAGAACTAAATAATAGTAAATAATATGTTTTATTTTTAACTCTATTAATATAAACAGTAAGAAATATTCCATTGTATATACTTCTTATAGCTTTCTCTTACATTTTTTTTATTTCTGCCTTACACACTTTTACTTTCTACTCTCTTTTTCTTTTCTTTATTAATATATAGAAATGCTTTTGATCATATAGACACAGTAAATAATAAGATTTGCATAAAAATTGAGTTGGGACAAAAATATTGAGTTTTATTACTTATTAATAATTTTGGGCTTAATTTCACTTACATAGAGGCTGTAATAACCTGTAAAATACATTGTGAAGGTTTTGTCATGTTTAGATGCATTTACACTGCTAAATGAATGTTTGTCACTAGTTTTTAATAAGTTTCCCGCCAAAATGTTAAGAGAGACAATCTGGGATGTGGGCTGTCTCATGCACAGTGTCCATGAGCTACTTCAAAAGCTTCAACTCTCAGAATTCTCACAGAGAAGCTGAAAGCAGCCAGTCTCACCTTTGACCTAGATATCACACTGCCACATCACAGATTCAGGAATGTCACTCTAACAGGAAATAGAAATGATACAAATGCGACTATGTGAAGGAAAATGAACTCTTTAACATCTAAATGTGAGTTATTTTATATAATTACTTAAACATCTATGTTATAATTCATAAAATATGTCAGTTATAATGAGTTTAAATGATACAGTTTCTTGTAGTAAGTAAATGTCTAATTTTAGAAGGCATAGAAAATGAAACATTTATTCAAGTGTTTTTGAAAATCTACTTAACAGCAGCTTAATAATCTGTGTTAAAAACTTATGTTCCAAACATATACATTACTATAACTCATTTAATTCATCTGATTGACAAGCATAAATAATTTTATAACTCTATTCTGGAAGAAATTGTCATGTGATATATTTTAAAGCAGTAGTATAGCATGGTTGTAAAATCTGGTTACTAAAATGTGTTTGCTGTGCATTATTTTGTATAAAGCAGACAGATTTATTGTAGGGACAGCAAGTAAGATAGTGCTCGGCAAGGACACAACTCAGTGAGATCAGATATATATATATATATATATATATATATATATATATATATATATATATATATGTGTGTGTGTGTGTGTATATATATATATATATATATATATATATATGTGTGTGTGTGTGTGTGTGTGTGTGTGTGTGTGTGTATATAGATATATATATATATATATATATATATATATGTGTGTGTGTGTGTGTGTGTGTGTGTGTATATATATATATATATATATATATATATATATATATATATATATATATATGTGTGTGTGTGTGTGTGTGTGTATGTATATATGTATATAAGTGTTTCTGAGAATCTGCATAACTATGCAGTATGATTTATAACAATTTCTATGAATACAATATTTTATTCTATTGACAATAATGAGTTTGAGTAAATGCTCATATACAAGCAATTCAAGGTTTTTTTGGAAGCTGTTAATTGCATTTACATGACAGAAAATAGATGCATCTTAATATATGTAATGTCTGAATCATATTAGCCAAAGTTTTTGATTTAAATGAATGTTAGAACTTATTTTTCTCTCCTCTTGATTTCTAACATCAAGATTATTTGAATGCTATTTGAATACAAGTGTTTTATATTACATGGATGTATATAGTAGTATGAACAGTTTTTTTTTTAAAAGGTTTATTTTAGTTTATATGATGCTGTTTTACCAAATGTGTAGTCTTGTCTTGCTAGATAATTGAATTGAAAACTGTTAACCTCAGTTAAATATAACTAGTATTAAATTGATAAGGTGGTAGCTGAGGTACTGCTGCTTAGGGTATGGGGTTAACTTGAGTGGTAAATACTACTCTAAGTTGGAGTGTATAACTCAGGCTGGATGCAAGATTTAATCCTTACATTATTTTCACTTGTTCATTGTTATTTGTATATAGTTTTGACATCCACAATATATTTTGTACATTCATTGTCACTACAAACAAAATTGAATCCTATACGAAATCCCATAAGAGATTCAATAAATACAGCTATATTTAAAGGTACACCTAAAGGAGGAGATGTAACATTACTTATCTTGTTATTTGTTATTTTGATCATAAGATTCTTAAGTTTTAAAAATGCCAAATGACATCTTTAAAAGGAATTTCTTTAAACATTAATGGATTGAATAATCCATGTAAAAGGGCAAGCCTAATAAGATACATTAATTTACATAAGACCAACTTAGTCTTCCTGCAAGAAACCCATCTCTTGAAAAAGATATTGATAAACTAGCCACAAACAAATATACAGTATTGGTTAGTTCAGAGCACACTCAGAAAAAAGAGGAGTGGCTATTTTATGGAATAAAAGTATGCCCATTCCTAAAACCATTAAGTCTTATCAGGATGACAAAGGAATGTTTTGTATGGTTACAATACAAATTAATGGGAAGACTTACACTTTAATTAATGTATATTGGATACCTGGAATTGGTATTAATACAGTGAAACATCATCTTGATAAGATCATATCATTCTCTATAGGAGATATTATTTTAGCTGGTGACTTTAATTGTATACTACATGAAAGTGATACTACCACTATAGGGAAAAGAAGAATTACATCTAATGCAAAACATTTAAATGATTTTGCTAATTCTTATCATTTGAATGATATTAATAATCAGATAGATTCAAAATCATTACCATACACCTTTTTTTCTAACATATACAAAACTTATTCAAAAATAGATAGGGTCTTTATTTCTAACCAGATGATAACAGATTTAATTAATTCCAAAATAATTTCATGTCCTATATCTGATCATAATTCAATTGTTTTGAATTCATGATAAAAATACTCATAATGTTCAGATCAAAAGGATACCAGCATACTTAACTCAACTAAAAGACTATAAAGAATATATACTTTCAGAAGTAAAACATTTTTTAGACATAAATAATACTCCTGAAGTCTCCATTGTTTATGTTTGGGATGCCTTAAAATCATATCTATATGGACAAAGTATCAGATGGTATAATAATAAAAGGAAATCTTGGGATAAGGAATTGTTAGATATTCAAAGTAAATTAGACTCTTATAAACATAATAATAAAGAAAATATTATGGACAAGAAAGTTATTGAAGAAATAAATAAACTAAATGAGAAATACAAAGAAATTTTAACTCATAAAGTTAAAATAACTTTAGAGAAATACAAGTTTTTGTCTTATTCAATAAGCCCCAAATACTTACATAGACTTAAAAATAAAACAAAAAGGTTGAATAAACAAAACCATATCAAAGAAATCTTTTCTCTAAGGAAAAAGAAGAATGTTTCTAGTATACCAGAAATACTAGATGAATTTAGAAATCACTTTCACAAAATTAACCATAATAACATTAACATGGAACTTAAAGATAAAATAAAGGAGTTTATAACCACAAACATGAATAAAAAGGTTAATAAACAACAGATTAAACTGTTGGACAAGAGTATTT
Source organism: Protopterus annectens (assembly GCF_019279795.1). Classification (NCBI taxonomy): domain Eukaryota; kingdom Metazoa; phylum Chordata; order Ceratodontiformes; family Protopteridae; genus Protopterus; species Protopterus annectens. The sequence continues at coordinate 915,922,963 of NC_056734.1, forward strand.
CATATACAGAAGTTATTGCACAAATAAATAAGCTTAAATCAAACAAAGCACCGGGTAATGATGGTATTATACCAGAGATATATAAAATCCTTTCTAAAAGTACATATTCATTAAAGGAAAACAACAGGATATTAAAGCAGATTCCCCAACCTGCTGACTCTTCCAGTCCCTGTTCTTTGCTAAAGCTTAAAAAAAATCACCCTTGCAGCTTTAAAAAATAACCCACTCAACTGTTTTCCCTGTTCTGCTTCCTAGCTTTCTATACTGTTTTTGTTTCACTTTGCAAACCAACTTGAAAAACCTGTAGCTGGCTCTGAAATTATGATGTCACATCTGCCATCTGCTCTTGCTCTAGCTATCGGGATGTTTCCTCCCCCAAAGTGATGTAATCCCCGCCTGATTTGCATGCTGTATAGAAGAGCCAGTGTTCCTCCCACATTGTGATGTCAGACCTGCCTTACCCAGCCCACTCAGCCTAATAAAACCCATGTGGTGTGTGGAACTCCTTTTCATTGTACGCGTATCCTGTCGACTGCATTTCTTTGAGGGACTGCTGAAAAGTTTGGATTGCCTGCATTGTCTTCATTGGTAAGATAAGTCTTCCTAGTGAATTAAAAATGTAATTCTACACACAGCCCCTGTTTGAATGCACTTCTAGCCCTATTTTGTGCTGCCTGATATAGTTTATGCTTCTGTTTGCCACATGGTTCAGTAGTGTATGCTGCTGCCAACTATCTAGATTACCCTTCTGTTGTATTTGCTTGCTGCTTATATATAATTATATGTATTTTGTATATTATTATTGTATTATGGTTATACATTTTATTTGTTACTGCTGGTTCTCGGTTAATTGTCTAGTCATTGTGTTCCCATGTGTGAATGCTGCCTTCTGTTTTAGTCAGGTCCCATGTTGCATGCTGAATTTGGATTGGAGAGTATTATCTGCATTTATCTCCGTTACTGATACTCAGAATAAGCCGTCTCTTCTTTTTTTATGCAAGTGTTGGTTTATATTAATATCTGGTATATTTATCACTACTGCTGCTTGTTTGTTGTTTCTAATTTTAGCAAGTTATTAATGCTAATTTACATCTGTGTGTGCCGTGCTCGTTATATATATATATATTTTTCTGCTGCGTTAGTGTTTCATGCAGCCGTTTTAAAGGTTAGAGGGAGTTGGACTGCAATTGCGACGTTCTCTCGTCGGCAAGTATCATGTTTACATGACCTTGTTTTGCTGTGTATGCTGTGGGCCATGTTTGTTTGTGCCGATATCCTCTACATTTTTGAAGAGACCCCTCACCCCGAAGAAAGTTTCTCTTTCATGGTATATTCTGAACCAAGTTAGGTACTGCTGTAGATATTTTAGCTCTGTGAGCTGTTCTTGGTATTGTAACACATAACACTTCTATTTAAAAAATCCGATGAGGTGTAATGTTGGTGTAGGTCTGAAACTGTTCTAACTGAAACCTCCGAGGTCCGGAAGGGGATGTTCATTGTGTTTCACTGTTGCAGTCATTACTCTTGGGTTATCCTGCTGGCAGGCTAACCGCAGTCGGCCTGAATTCCAAAGTCTTAGTCCGGCGTTGGTTGCTATCGCCTCTTCCCTGACGTCAGTGCGCCAGGGGTATAAAAGATGCAGCTGACGCCATTTTCTCCAGTATTCCTTGCCGCGCAGTGCCCGAAGCAGAAGCAGTTTGCAAGTGCCAGTTGGCCGACTCCTGAGATTTTCGTGTTCGAATTTCAGATCCGAAGTCTTCATTTAAAGCCAAGTACCCCATTGGGGAAACTTTTTTCTTGCTCCAGACCGATGTCAGAAAAAGTTAATAATTGTATTTCTTGTGGGAAGCAAATACCTCATAAGGACTTTCATTCTTATTGTATTCCTTGCCTAGGCCCTGATCATGACGTTGCTAATTGCAGGTTTTATGCTAGATTTAACCAACGCACTATTAAGCGTCGGTATGATTTTGCATTTCATTACTTTGGCCGAAGATTTAATTACACAATGTCGTCGGATAGCCATCAGACTACCACAATTCACAAGAAAAGCAAGGAAAAGGACAGGCATCTGAGGTCCAAAACTGACGACAAGGCTTCTTCTAAGTCAGTCACCGGTTCTCAGTGAGGTGCTTTCGCAGCCCCTGACACATGCTACCTCAGAGCCGCAGGCCGCTTCAGACTTCCACATGGAGCAGACTAGGCCGCTGGAAACTCAAGGTATTGGACACTTGGAAAATATTCCCTCAGATGGGTCCGGAGCCGCTGAGCAGGCATCGGCTTCTGAGGATGTTTTCAGGCCTACACAGTTATATGTAAAACCGACTACAGCTTCAAAGGCAAAGACTAAAGCACCACTAAAGACAAAGAAACAAGTGCAGCAAGCCCATGGACAGGCCTCCATGCCTAAAAAACAGATGCTCAAAATGGCAGAAGACCTAATTACTTTGATTAGGGGTTCCCATCCCCCTCCTGATAAGAGGCCTAGGCAAGAGACAGAATATGAATCTTCAGATCAGGTTTCCATTTCCTCTTACCCCTCTTCTGAACAGGAATACTCTCTTCCTCCCTATGAGGACTTTGCTGCTGAAGAATTTATCTCTTCAGCCTCTCCTCCTGAGGATTATTCTTTTGGGGAAACCCTGCATACCATGAGGGAGCACTTCCACTGGGAGAGCCAAGACTACTCAGAATCTAAGAAAAGGCTCAGACACTTTCTTTTACTACCTCAGCACAGGCCTCTTGCTATCCCCCCTGTTTTAGACATTGTAGATGATGTATTTTCAGAGTCCAGCCTGTCTCCTGACTCTTTACCCCTCCTGACTCTTTACCCCCTGCACCTGTTAAGCCAGACAGATACTACAGGGTTCAAGATTCACATAAATAAAAACCCTGCTGCTGACCCAGAAACTATTTCTCAGGGTCCCAAAGGGGTCAAGGCTTCCACTGCAAAAAACCCTATCCCCTCTGATAGGGATTCAAGGGCACTGGACAGATGAGGGAAAAAGGTTTACACTTCTGCTACCTTGGCTGTGAGGGCTTTAAATTGTCAATTTCATATGCTTAAATATCAGCAATACTTAATGCCACTGCTTAAACAGAAAATATTAACAAATTCTGAATGTGCAGAAAACAAGGAAATGCAGGATTGATTGCATGCTACTGAACAAGTGGGAAGGCATACTTTGCAATGTGGTTTTGATTCTCTGGAGGCCTCTTGCAGGGCTGCTGTTACGGGTTCTGTCATTAGGAGGCATGCTTGGTTAAAGGAACAGAATCTGCCTGATCATGTTAAAGCAAAATTATTAGATGCTCCATTACAGCATGATACTTTGTTTGGTGTTAAAGCAGATGAGGTGTTGAAGAAAAGGAGGACAAAGCAAAATCTATGCAGACAGTTAAGGATTTCTTACAGGTGCAGCCACCTAGATTTAGCAGGAACTGGACCACAAATAACTGGTCCTTTCTGGTGTCAGACAGGCCACAAAGAGGCAGATACAGATGCCCCAGAGGCAGACCCCAGCCTCAAGGTTCATACAGGCCTAAACAATGGGGTGCTTCTACTTCCAAAAGTGGAGAAGACTAATCACAGCCATACAGGAAACAGTCCCAATGACTTTCCTCTGCCAGCACCAAGCACTTATCTTTTGGCAGCCCCCTTAGGGGGGAAAACTAGCACTTTTTTCACAAAATTGGCACATAATCACCCAGGACAAATGGGTCTTGAATATAGTGTCTCAGGGCTACAGGTTCCACTTTCACAGCCTGCCAAGGGCAAAAGGTATGCCAGACCTGCCACACAATCAATGGGCAGAGGCACAAAAGCAAGTTTCATCCCTCATGGACATGAGGGTCATTCAGTGAGTACCACAGCAAGAGCAGGGACAAGGATTTTATTTGAGACTTCTCTTGGTACCCAGAAAGGACAAAGCCTGAAGACCAATACTGGACCTGTCTATTCTAAACACATTTCTGGACATTCCAAAATTCAAAATGTTGACTCTGCAGCAGCTTCTTCCCATGCTGGGCAAGAAGGCTTGGCTTGTAACTTTGGACCTAAAAGAGGCATACCTGCATGTCCCAATCAGTCAATCATGCAGAAGATACCTCAGATTCATAGCTGGCTCAGTGCACTACCAATTCTCTGCACTGCCCTTTGGCTTATCTACTGTGCCCAGGGTCTTCACAAAATGCCTGGCACCATTAATTGCATTTTGCAGACAAAGAGGAATTCAAATATATCCTTACTTGGATGACTGCCTTATTCAAGCAGAGAACAAGGACATTCTACTAAAGCATCTGGCATTTGTAAAAAGATTACTAATTTGCCTAGGGTACACAGTAAACGAAAAGAAATCAAAACTAGTATCCTCTCAAGAGATAATATTCCTGGGTGCAAGCTTAAATACAACTGCTCAGATGGCTTATCTCAAGCCAGACAAACAAAGGCAACTGACTTCTTCAAAATGTTGGCAACAAAGACCCAGTTATCTGCAAGAAAAATTCTGCAGCCTTTGGGCTTCATGGCATCCTGCATTCTGCTAATTCCATATGACAGACTGCATATGAGGAAACTACAATGGTATCTAAAAAGTGTTTGGACTCAACATTGCCACAGCCTGGAAACATTAATTACCCTCATTCCCTGCCTGCAACAGGAGTTTTGATGGTGGGCACAGGCCTGTCACCACAACAAGGGACAGCCATTCACTTTACCCACAGCCAGGCAGACACTAACAACGGGTGCATAAAATTATGCCTGGGGGCCCCACATGGCAGAAAAATGTATTCAGGGCACATGGCCCGCAAGCCAGATGCATCTTCATATCAATCAAAAACAGATGCTAGATGTTCAAAATGCCCCGACAGCTTTCAAAGATCTACTTCATCCAGGACAACTACTGATAAAGATGGACAATACTACAGTCATGAGGTACATAAAAGCAGGGAGGCACACATTCCTACCCCCTCTGCAGACAAGCCATGACTTTGTGGGACACAGCATTGACTTATCAAGTTCACCTGCAAGCACAATTCCTGCCAGGAAAGATAAATACTCTGGCAGACGAACTAAGCAGAAACTTCATGGATCCCCACGAGTGGAAACTGGATCCACAAGTCTTCAGCATGATAACAAGTTAATGGGGATGCCCAGACATAGATCTATTTGCCCCCCCTCACAACTGCCAACTACAGGAGATTATCACAAGCAAACATGGAAAGTGGATGCCCTACCCTTCAGCTGGAAAAACCTAACCGTATATGCCTTTCCTCCACTGCCTCTCCTCCCCAAGGTACTCCTAGAGGTCAGACAAGAGAAGCCAAAAATGATACTGATTGCCCCAGACTGGCCACGCCAGCACTGGTACCCAATCCTAAAGAACTTGTCTCAAGGTCCAGCCTGGACATTGCCTCAGATTTCTCACTTACTGACCCAACAAAACAATCAGATCCTGCACAGCCAACTCAGGACCTTAAATCTGGCAGCATGGCGGATAATGTAGCCATTCAGAACACTCCTCTCTCCAAAGCTGTGATGGATGTTATTTTGGAGGCCAGGAGGCCCAATACCAGAAAATCTTATGCAGAAAAATGGAAGAGATTCTGTGATTGGAACCAGGCACAAGGAATTGACACGTTTGTTCCAAACATTCCTCAGATTTTACAATACTTAACTGAGATGCTGGACAGAGGCCTATCCTTTTCATCAATTAAGATCCATGCCTCTGCCATTTCAGCCCATTACAATATATAACCACCTATCTTTTCTCATTCTTTAATAAGGCAGTACCTCAGAGGGGCCAAAAACATAAGACCTCCAAGGAGAGCACCGATACCTGCATGGGACCTCAATTATGTCTTGGAAAAACTCACACTGCCTCCTTTTGAGCCAGCCTCAACAGCTGATATAAAATTCTTATCCTGGAAAACAGCTCTGCTCCTAGCAATAACCTCTGCATGATGAGTCTTGGAGTTACAGGCACTTATGGCTGTGGAACCTTTTATTATTTTCCATCCAGACAGGGTTTCTCTGAGGACAAACCCGAGATTTATACCTAAGGTGGTGTCCAGTGTGGCCCTTAACCAAACCATTCACTTGCCTACCTTTTATCCAAACCCACAGAACAAGGGGGAGAGACTTCTGCATTCTTTGGACATACACAGACAGCTACACTTCTACTTGGACAGAGCTAAAGCTTTCAGAAAGACTGAGCAACTTTTAGTGGCATATGCTGCAGGTTCACAAGGAAAGGCTATCTCAAAACAGACCATTTCAAAATGGATAGGCCATTGCATTCATTTCTGCTATTCACAACATGGCAAATCAGTGCCTAAGGACATTAGGCCACATTCAACCAGAGCAGCAGCCTTCCTCAGAGGAGTACCAACCAAAGACATCTTAGAGGCTGCAACTTGGAGTTTGGTGCACACTTTTACAAAGCACTATCACTTACCTCTCTCCTCTAAATCCAGAGCAGGCTTTGCCACTGCAGTTCTGCAGGGCCTCATAGCCTCTTCTAATCCTATTTAGCCCCAGCCACTCATCCTCAGCTTTGGGATTCAACCCAAGAGTAATGACTGCAACAGTGAAACACGATGAACATCGTACAGTTGTGTACCTACCATAAATGTAGATGTTCGAGTGTATTCACTGTTGCAGTCAAATTCCCCACCATCCCCCTTTGTTTTGCTGGGTCTTATCTGTACTTCTCTATTCTATACAACCTATGTGGTGTATTTGCTTGTAGATGAAGGAAATTATTACCTTAGTGCATGCATGTTTATTGGCATAATTTTTAGCCTACCCTTTTGGGGGCACCTGACATCTGGGGCAAGAAAAACTGAAGAAAATGGCGTTGGCTGCATCCTTTATACCCCTGGTGCACTGACGTCAGGGAAGAGGTGACAGCAACTGATGCTGGACCAAGACTTTGCAATTCAGGATGACTGCGGGTAGCCTGCCAACAGGATAACCCAAGAGTAATGACTGCAGCAGTGAATACACTCTAACATCTACATTTATGGTAGGTACACAACTGTACTTTCTGCCGAGTCAGCGTAGCAGGAGCATTCTTTATGAATGGAGAATACTATATAATTTCATCAGCGGCACACATTTGTTTCCACTTATATGTATTATTAGCATTGATATTTTGCAATAACACTGGTCTTGTACAAACTGACCGTTCGCTCAGGTCTGCTAGATTGTCTTACTGTAACACATCAGTAGCTTTAGTGGTGTTAATTGTACCGTGCCAGATTTTTCAGTTATGGACATTGAAATTGCTTTATCAGCATAGGCAGTATGATTAGATACTAACTTGATTTCAGGGCTGTATGGTTTAATCTTGCTCCTTGTTTAGCTTTATAACGTGTTTAATGCATCTCCTCTAAACATTCCTGTGTCTATTTTAGTACCACTTTTATGCAAGGATATGATGGGGGTTCACACCTGTGGTTAGTTGGGCAAGCAGCAGCTCAATTCAGTCATGTTTTGGACCAGTATAGCATTGTATTAGTGCTTTAAAAACATTGAAACACCTCCTCCATATGTTTTATTCAGAGCTGAGGGGGATCAAAATGTATGAAAGACACTGTAGACTTTAATAGCCAGAGTGATTACTATGGTTCTGAACTATGTTTCTGTGACTGCATATATGTGTGTGAATTTTCTAGGGTAAGGAGTGCTTCCAGGTAATAATTTTTTATATTTAAACTACTAGCATTGAGAAGCAGCACCTTTAGGTATTTCTGACTGATTTTTATTATGTTGGTGGGCTTAACTTGGCATATCCTAAAAAAGGCACTATGTTGACAAAGTTTTTGTCAATATTCAGAAGCCAAGTGGTGATAAGTGCAAACCATCTCTTGAAAAGCATAGTGACTTGTCGGTTATGTCTACCCAAGCTGTCAGAGATTGAATCCCCTTGTTGTGACACCAGAAACTAAGCCATTTGTTGAAGTAGGTAATTTTTGCTGGTCCTGTCGTATAATCATTGCTGAAGGCAGGATGCGACTCAAGGCTAGATTCATACCCACCTGGGACACATGTATTCAAAGAGCTCTATGTCCCTCTTCATATAGTCCA